>NW_024872874.1:0-11660 GCF_018340385.1 Cyprinus carpio
ACTTGAATTCCATAACTTTTGCCATCATCGTCCACAGAGATGAATCTTAGCCAATTTTTAAGTGAAAAGTGGACTAACCATCTAGGGCGAGTTCGAAAAAGTAGGTGTTCGAACAATTGAAAATAAAGAAAAAACGAAACCATGCGATTTTTTGAATTTCGGGGTTCATTCGACTTGGCCTGAGCCAAGGATTCCGAGGAAAAAAGAATTTTCATTTTGTGGCTTACGGTTCAAAAGTTATTAGCATAAAAATTTTGGAAACTTTGGACAAGTGGTGGCGCTAAGAGTTGGGTTAGAGACTTCAACAAGTGACTATAGTTAAAAGTTTGGACTGTCCTCTATCAGTGTGCCAAATTATACCACTTTTCCCCCCCCCGTTCAAGGGCTCTTTCTATTATGACTTGGCCTGCATAAGAAGGGCGGAAGAAGAAGAAAGAAGAAGAAAGAACAATATAAATCTAGCTGCCAACGGCCAACACGCGGGGTCCAAGCACTTCCCTACTTGTGCTTGGCCCCTAATAGAGATGCAAGCAGCAACTTGCGGGGCCAAGCACTCCAGCTGCAAATTGAGGAGCTAAACCATGGCATGGAGCATCAGACAAGAATGCAGAAATGCAGTAACTGAAGCAATTTCCAAAATTTTAGGATGACTGTAATTGAAATGGCGGAAAAATAATCATAAATACAAGCACTAGTACTATTCATTAAATGGCTTATCCCTTTTGACCAACAGGTGGCGCCTGTAAATACAAAAGTTTTGTTGGGTTGTGTGAGGTTTGAGGTGACAAATGTCACACACCCAAAAAAAAAAAAAGTGGGGTTGTATTATGTTTAAAGCTTTGAAGCGATACAGGCTGAAGTGTCTGTCATTTTGGCAGCATGCCTGACATTTGTCGCTGGGTGGGTATAGGCGGGGGAAACGGTTTTGTATATCAATACAAAATCATAACATTTTGTCAGCACAGTCTTAAGATCATATGATTCAATTTTGGTGTGCAAATCGGACCAAACCGTTGATGAGGAGTCGAAAAAAAAAAAACGGAGGTTTTTCAACATAAATCAAAATGGCGGACAGGGAAGTTAAGCGTACTCTGGCCATATTTTGTATCTGTGTTGCGGCCTAAGCCAAGGATATTTTGAAGACCAGTTTATTACAATAAGGCTAATGCAATAAAAGTATTAGCATTTTTTTATAAATGTAATATTAATGATTCATGATGGTTTAGTACTCTTGACCAATAGGTGGCGCTGTTACAAATTGATGTGGCATGGTCAGTCTGAAGCGTGACAATGGCACATACAAGTTTGGTGAATATGTCAAAGCTTTGCGCGATACAGCCTCAAGATGTATTTTGGCATCTTCGAACAAATTCGTTGATGCGCTAAACAAAAAACGTTTGTATATCAACACGAAATCCATACTTTTTGTCAGCTTGGGACTGAAGATGATCCGAAACCAAATTGGGTGGAAATCGGACTAACGGTCTAGGCAGAGTTCGAAAAAGTAGTTTTTCAACTTTAATCAAAATGGAGGTCCGGAAGTATGGCCACTTTGGAATGAGTAATTGGTATCGATGTTTGTCTCACAGTTTGTGGCATGACCGAACGAATACCAGCGACATGAAAGTTTGATTACAGACGATCTCTGCTAATTCTTTTCAAAAGTTATTAGCATTTTTGATAGATTTTTCAATTATAACTTGTGACCAACAAGGTGTCCCGCGCTGCCATCCGAATCTCTGTTTGAGTAGCGTCAGGGCAGGGAGCCAACCATTTTGTTTAAGTCACTTTGCGCGTAATGATTACGATAATGAGTTTTTAAAAAAATAAGGGCACTGTTGCAACAAAATTCAAAAATGGCCGACGCCCAAAATGGCCCCGGACTCTGTGAAACTTGATATTGCATACTTCTAATCGGGGGCATGACTCCACCTATCTACACAGAGACCAGTTTTATGATTTTTGGCAAAACATTTCAGATTTGAATAAGAGTAAAAATATGCATTTTTCATATCTCCGGACCACTAGGTGGCGCTGCGTCGAAACACATGCAAGTAGTCTCAGGTCCTGCTTGTTAGACACACACACCCAGTTTGGTCTCATACGCCAAAACCGTTGCGGAGTTAAGCCTCACAAGCATTTTGGCGTGCTTTTCGTTAGAAGAATGTCGTTTGTCGAGTGTATTCGAGAACGGGTGTATGGAACGAATCAAACTTTGATTCCATAACTTTTTGCCGGGCATCGTCCTGAAGATGACTCTGAGCCAATTTTCCGGTGAAAAATCGGACTAACCGTCTAGGGACGAGTTCGTAAAAGTAGTTTTTTTTCAAACAATTGAAAATAAGCAACGAAAAAACGTAAAACCTTGCTGCGTTTTGGAATTTCGGGGTCCCATTCGACTGTGGCATGAGCCAAGGATTCAGAGGAAAAAAGACATTTAATTTTGTGGCTTATCGGTTCAAAAGTTATTAGCATAAAAATATTGCCAAATTTTGGACAAGTTGTGGCGCTACGAGAGTTAGGAGTGAGAGACTTCAAATTTTGCATATAGTTAATGCTGGGACTGTCCTCTATTCAGTGTGCCAAATTATACAACTTTCCCCGCAATCGTTTTCTATGGGTCTGCCATAGACTTGCGGCGGAAGAAGAAGAAGAAGGAAGAAGAAGATATTAATAACTCCAAACGGGAATGACAATAGGTGCCTATACGCACCTGTCGGTGCTTGGCCCCGCAATAGAGCGTGCAAGCAGCATTACGGGGCCAAGCACTCCAGCGGCAAAATTGAGGAGACTAAGCATGAGCATGGGAGCAATCAGACCAAATGCAACAATGGAAGTTTCCAGCCATTTTAGGATGACTGTAATTGAAATGGCGGAAAAAATCATAAATACAATGCACTAGTATTATTATTAAACCTGGCTTTATCACTTTTGGACCAACAGGTGGCCTGGTATCAATTCATTTTGGGTGTTTGACTGTGTGAGGTGACAATGGCACGCCCCACAAAGTTTGGTGTCAGTATGCCAAAGCATTGCAGAGGTACAGGCTGAAGTGTCATTTTTGGCATCATGCCTGAAATTCGTTGCTGTGGTATGCGAAAACTGTGTTGTCTATCGATACAAAATCCATAAACATTTGGTGTCAGGCACAGTCTGAAGATCTCACTATTTCAAATTTTGGTGAAAAACGGACCTGACGGTTGATGAGGAGTTCGAAAAAGTAGGTTTTCAACATAAATCAAAAATGGCGGACAGGAAGTTCAGCGTACTCTGGCATATTTGGTATCTATGTTGTCGGCATAAGCCAAGGAATTTTTGAGACCAGTTTCATTGCAATAGGCTAATGCAATAAAAAGTTATTCGCATTTTTATAAATGTAATTATTAATGGTTAATGAATGGTTTATTATTCTCTTGACCAATAGGTGGCGCTGGTACCAAATTGATGTGGCGGCATGGTCAGTGTGGGGTGACAAGGGCACATACAAAGTTTGGTGCAAAATATGTCTAAAGCTTTGCCGAGATACAGCCCTCAGATGTTATTTTGGCATCTTACGAACAAATTCGTTGGTGCGCTAAACGAACAAAACGAACCCGTTTCGTATATCAACACGAAATTCCATAACTTTTTGTCAGGCACCACTCTGAAGATGATCCGAACCACATTTGGTGAAAATCGGGACTAACGGTCGTCTAGGAGGATTGTTCGAAAAAGTAGAGGTTTTCAACTTTAATCCAAAATGGCGGACAGTAAGTATGGCCAATTTTGGCATAATTGGCATATCGATGTTTCTCGGCATGCCCCAAAGAATATAGAGACCACGTTTCATTGCAATAGGTCTAATTTGTTCAAAAGTTATTAGCATATTTTTTTAGATATTTCATTATAACTTTTGGACCACAAGGTGGCGCTGCCAGCCAAAGTTTTTGAGTAGCTTCAGGGCATGGAGCCAACACATTTTGTAATTATTTTCGTAACGATACGATAATGCGTTCAAAAAATACAGCATTTTGAAAACATAATTCAAAATGGCCGACACCTAAAATGGCCCGGGACACGGGAAAATTGGATTATCATTCGACTTGACAGGACCCACCGGAAATCTAATGAGACCAGTTTTGTGATTTTTTGGCCAAACCATTCAGAAGTTATAAGCAAAAATATGCATTTTTTCATATCTCCTGACCACTAGGTGGCGCTGCGTCGAAACACTGCAGGTATAGTCTCAGGTCATGCTTGTTATAACATTACACCAAGTTTGGTCTCGTCAATACGCCCAAACCGATTGCGGAGTTATAGCCTCACAAGCATTTTTGCGCGCTTTTCGTAGAATTTGTTCGCGTGGTATTCGAGAACGGTTGGACGAATCAACTTGAAATTCCATAACTTTTTGCCCGGCATGGTCTGAAGATGATCTGAGCCAATTTTCGTGAAAACTCGGACTAACCGTCTAGGACGAGTTCGAAAAAGTAGGTTTTTTCGAACAATTGAAAATAGCGAAAAAACTAAACCTTGCGATTTTTTTAATTTCGGGGTTCCTTCGACTTGGCCTGAGCCAAGGATTCAGAGGCAAAAAAAAAACAAAAAAAAGAATTTTCATTTTGTGGCTTACGGTTTCAAAAGTTATTAGCATAAAAATAAAAATTGGTAAAATTTTTGACAAGTGGTGGCGCTTAGAGAGGTTGGAGGTTAGAGACTTCAAATTTGCTATAGTTAATGCTGGGACTGTCCTCTATCAGTGTGCCAAATTATATATAACTTTCCCGCAATCGGTTCTATGGGCTGCCATAGACTTGCGGCGGAATAAGAAGAAGAAGAAGAAGAAGAAGAAGAAGATAACGCCAACGGATACAATAGGTGCCTACGCAACCTTCGGTGCTTGGCCCCTCAAATAAAGCTGCAAGCAGCAAATTGCGGGGCCAAGCACTCCAGCGGCAAATTGAGGAGCTAAACCATTGGCATGGATGGCATCACACCAAACCCAAATGCAAAATGAGCAATTACAGCAATTTTAGGATGATTGTAATTGAAATGGCGGAAAAAATCACAAATACAAGCACTAGTATTATGATTTAAATGGCTTATCACTTTTGACCAACAGGTGGCGCTGTAATCAAATCATTTTGGTGTAGCACTCTGTGTGAGGTGACAATGGCACACACAAAGTTTTGGTGTCAGTATGCCAAAAGCATTGCAGAGATACAGGCTGAATTGTCATTTTGGCATCATGCCTGAAATTCGTCGCTGTGGTATGCGAAAACGGTTTTGTCTATCAATACAAAATCCATAACATTTTTGTCAGCACAGTCTGAAGATCATCTGATTCAATTTTGGTTGAAAATCGGACCAATGGTTGATGAGGGAGTTCGAAAAAGTAGGTTTTCAACATAAATCAAAATGGGCGGACAGGAAGTTCAGCGTACTCTGGCATATTTGGTATCTATGTTGTCGGCATAAGCCAAGGAATATTTTTGAGACCAGTTTCATTGCAATAGGCTAATGCAATAAGAAGTTATTAGCATTTTTATAAAATGTAATTATTAATGGTTAATGAATGATTTATTACTCTTGACCAATAGGTGGCGCTGTTACCAAATTGATGTGGCATGGTCAGTCCTGAGGTGACAATGGCACATACAAAGTTTGGTACAAATATATCAAAGCTTTGCCGAGATACAGCCTCAGATGTATTTTGGCATCTTACGAACAAATTCGTTGATGCGCTAAACGAAAACCGTTTCGTATATCAACACGAAAATCCATAACTTTTTGTCAGCTTGGTCTGAAGATGATCCGAACCAAATTTGGTGAAAATCGGCCTAACGGTCTAGGAGGAGTTCGAAAAAGTAGGTTTTCAACTTTAAATAAAAATGGCGGACAGGGAGTATGGCCAATTTTGGCATAATTGGTATCGATGTTCTCGGCATGACCCAAAGATATATAGAGACATGACTTTCATTGCAATAGTCTAATTTTTTTTTCAAAAGTTATTAGCATTTTTTAGATATTTCATTATAACTTTTGACCACAAGGTGGCGCTGCCACCAAACTTTTTGAGTAGCCTTCAGGGCATGGAGCCAAACATTGTTTTTTGTGATTATTTTTTCGTAGCGATACGATAATGCGTTCAAAAAAATACAGCATTTTGAAACATAATTCACAATGGCCGACACCTAAAATGGCCGACACGGGAAAATTGGATATCATTCGACTTGACATGACCCACCGAATCTAATGAGACCATTTTTTTGTGATTTTTTGGCCAAACCATTCAGAAGTTATAAGCAAAAATATGCATTTTTCATATCTCCTGACCACTAGGTGGCGCTGCGTCGAAACACTGCAGGTAGTCTCAGGTCATGCTTGTTATAACAGACACCAAGTTTGGTCTCAATACGCCAAACCGTTGCGGAGTTATAGCCTCACAATCATTTTTGCGTGCTTTTCGCAGAATTTTGTTTACGTGGTATTCGAGAACGGTTGGGACGAATCAACTTGAATTCCATAACTTTTTGCCAGCATTGTCTGAAGATGATCTGAGCCAATTTTCGTGAAAATCGGACTAACCATTTAGAACGTGTTCGAAAAAGTAGATTTTTCGAACAATTGAAAATAGCGAAAAAATTAAACCTTGCGATTTTTGAATTTTGTGGTTCATTCGACTTGGCATGAGCCAAGGATTCAGAGGAAAAAAAGAATTTTCATTTTGTGGCTTACGGTTCAAAAGTTATTAGCATAAAAATATTGAAATTTTGGACAAGTGGTGGCGCTAGAGAGTTAGAGATAGAGACTTCAAATTTGCTATAGTTAATGCTGGGACTGTCCTCTATCAGTGTGCCAAATTATACAACTTTCCCGCAATCGGTTTTTTTATGGGCTGCCATAGACTTGCGCGGGCGGCAGAAGAAGAAGAAGAAGAAGAAGAAGAAGAAAACGAAAGAAGAGAAGAGTGCTTGCCCCGAAGAATAATAACGAAACGACCGATTACAATAGCCTACGCACCTTCGTGCTTGGCCCCTAATAACCCAACGTATACAATAGGTGCCTACGCAATCCAACGGATACCAATAGGTGCCTACGCACCTTCGGTGCTTGGCCCCTAATTAATATAGCTGCAAGCAGCAATTAACGGGGCCAAGCACTCCAGCGGCAAATTGAGGAGCTAAGCATGGCATGGAGCATCACACCAAATGCAAAAACGATTACAGCAATTTTAGGATGATTGTAATTGAAATGGCGGAAAAATAATAAATACAAGCACTAGTATTATGGTTAAATGGCTTATCACTTTTGACAAATAGGTGGCGCTGTAATCAAATCATTTTGGTGTGTTCTGTGTGAGGTGACAATGCACACACAAAAGTTTGGTGTCAGTATGCCAAAGAATTGCAGAGATACAGGCTGAAGTGTCATTTTTGGGCATCATGCCTGAAATTCGTCGCGGCTGTGGTATGCGAAAACGGGTTTTGTCTATCAACACAAAATCCATAACATTTTGTCAGCACAGTCTGAAGATCATCTGATTCAATTTTGGTGAAAATCGGACCAACGGTTTGATGAGGAGTTCGAAAAAGTAGGTTTTCAACATAAATCAAAAATGGCGGACAGGAAGTTCAGCGTACTCTGGCATATTTGGTATCTATGTTGTCGGCCTAAGCCAAGGAATATTTTGAGACCAGTTTCATTGCAATAGGCTAATGCAATAAAAAGTTATTAGCATTTTTATAAATGTAATTATTAATGGTTAATGAATGGTTTTATTACTCTTGACCAATAGGTGGCGCTGTTACCAAATTGATGTGGCGTGGTCAGTCTGAGGTGACAATGGCACATACAAAGTTTGGTGCAAATATGTCAAAGCTTTGCCGAGATACAGCCTCAGATGTGTTTTGGCATCTTACGAACAAATTCGTCGATGCGCTAAACGAAAACCGTTTCGTATATCAACACGAAATCCATAACTTTTTTGTCAGCTTGGTCTGAAGATGATCCGAACCAAATTTGGTGAAAATCGGACTAACGGTCTATAGGAGGGAGTTCAAAAAGTAGGTTATCAACTTTAAATCAAAATGGCGGACAGGAAGTATGGCCAATTTTGGCATAATTGGTATCGATGTTCTCGGCATGACCCAAAGAATATAGCGAGACATGACTTTCATTGCAATAGTCTAATTTTTTCAAAAGTTATTAGCATTTTAAATGATATTTCATTATAACTTTTTGACCACAAGGTGGCGCTGCCACCAAACTTTTTGAGTAGATTCAGGGCATGGAGCCAAACATTTTTGTAATTTTCGTAGCGATACGATAATGCGTTCAAAAAATACAGCATTTTGAAACATAATTCAAAATGGCCGACACCTAAAATGGCCAACCACGGGAAAATTGGATATCATTCGACTTGACATGACCCACCGAATCTAATGAGACCAGTTTTGTTGATTTTTGGCCAAACCATTCAGAAGTTATAAGCAAAAATATGCATTTTTTCATATCTCCTGACCACTAGGTGGCGCTGCGGTCGAAACACTGCAGGTAGCTCTCAGGTCATGCTTGTTATAACACACACCAAGTTTGGTCTCAATACGCCAAACCGTTGCGGAGTTATAGCCTCACAAGCATTTTTTTGCGTGCTTTTCGTATAATTTTTTCGCGTGGTATTCGAGAACGGTTGGACGAATCAACTTGAATTCCATAACTTTTTGCCGCCATCATCTGAAGATGATCTGAGCCAATTTTCGTGAAAATCGGACTAACGCGTCTAGGACGAGGTTCGAAAAGTAGGGTTTTCGAACAATTGAAAATAGCGAAAAAACTAAACCTTGCGATTTTTGAATTTTTGGGATTATTTCGAATCGGCCTGAGCCAAGGATTCAGAGGAAAAAAGAATTTTCATTTTGTGGCTTACTGGTTCAAAAGTTATTAGCATAAAAATATTGAAATTTTGGACAAGTGGTGGCGCTAGAGGGGTAGGAGATAGAGACTTCAAATTTGCTATAGTTTAATGCTGGGACTGTCCTCTATCAGTGTGCCAAATTATACAACTTTCCCGCAATCGGGTTCTATGGGCTGCCATAGACTTGCGGCGGAGAAGAAGAAGAAGAAGAAGAAGAAGAGAAGAAGAAGACGATAATAACGCCGGTGGATGGTCCCCCTAATAATCAAACGGGGTGCCTCCGCACCTTCGGTGCTTGGCCCCTAATAAATATAGCTGCAAGCAGCAATTACGGGGCCAAGCACTCCAGCGGCAAATTGAGGAGCTAAGCATGGCATGGAGCATCAGATCACACCAATGCAGCAACCAAATGCAGAGCAATTACAGCAATTTTAGGATGATTGTAATTGAAATGGAGGAAAAATCATAAATACAAGCACTAGTATTATGATTAAATGGTTTATCACTTTTGACCAACAGGTGGCGCTGTAATCAAATCATTTTGGTGTGTTGTTCTGTGTGAGGTGACAATGTGCTACACACAAAGTTTGGGTGTCAGTATCCAAAGCATTTGCAGAGATACAGGCTGAAGTGTCATTTTGGCATCATGCCTGAAATTCGTCGCTGTGGTATGCGAAAACGGTTTTTTTTATCGATACAAAATCCATAAACATTTTGTCAGCACAGTCTGAAGATCATCTGATTCAATTTTGGTGAAAATCGGACCAACGGTTGATGAGGAGTTCGAAAAAGTAGGTTTTCAACATAAATCAAAATGGCGGACAGGGAAGTTCAGCGTACTCTGGCATATTTGGTATCTATGTTGTCGGCATAAGCCAAGGAATTTTTTTGAGAGCCAGTTTCATTGCAATAGGCTAATGCAATAAAAAGTTATTTAGCATTTTTATAAATGTAATTATTAATGGTTAATGAATGATTTATTACTCTTCACCAATAGGTGGTGCCTCTGTTACCAAATTGATGTGGGCGCATGAGTCAGTCTGAGGTGACAAATGGCACATACAAAGTTTGGTGCAAATATGTCAAAGCTTGCCGAGCCGAGATACAGCCTCAGATGTATTTTGGCATCTTACGAACAAATTCGGTTGATGCGCTAAACGAAAACCTCTTTCGTATATCCAACACGAAATCCATAACTTTTTGTCAGCTTGGTCTGAAGATGATCCGAACCAAATTTGGTTCGTAAATCGGACTAACGGTCTAGGAGGGGAGTTCGAAAAAGTAGGTTTTCAACTTTAATAAAAATGGCGGACAGGAAGTATGGCCAACTTTGGAATAATTGGTATCGATTGTTCTCGGCATGACCCAAAGAATATAGAGACATGATTTTATTGAAATAGTCTAATTTTTTCAAAAGTTATTAGCATTTTTAAGATATTTCATTAAACTTTTGACCCACAAGGTGGCGCTGCCCACCAAACTTTTTGAGTAGCTTCAGGGCATGGAGCCAAACATTTTTGTAATTATTTTCGTTGCGTAGCGATACGATAATGCGTTCAAAAAATACAGCATTTTGAAACATACTATTCAAAATGGCCGACACCTAAATGGGCCGACACGGGAAAATTGGATATATCCATTCCGACTTGACATGACCCACCGAATCTAATGAGACCAGTTTTTGTGATTTTTGGCCAAACCATTCAGGAAGTTTATAAGCAAAAATAGGCATTTTTCATATCTCCTGACCACTAGGTGGCGCTGCGGCGGTCGAAACACTGCCGGTAGTCTCAGGTCATGCTTGTTATAACACACACCAAGTTGGTCTCAATACGCCAAACCGTTGCGGAGTTATAGCCTCACAAGCATTTTGGCGTGCTTTTGTCGTAGAATTTGTTTCGGTAGTGGTATGTCGAGAAACGGTTGGACGATCAACTTGAAATTCCATAACTTTTTGCCGCATGGGTCTGAAGATGATCTGAGCCAATTTTCGTTGAAAAGTCGGACTAACCGTCTACTGGCACCGAGTTCGAGAAAAAGTAGGTTTTTCGGGACGAGTTCCAAAAATAGCGAAAACAATTGAAAATAGCGAAAAAAATTTCGTGGTTCATTCGACTTGGCCTTGAGCCAAAGGATTAGAGAGGATGGAAAAAAGGGAATTTTAATTTTGTGGCGTTACGGTTCAAAGTTATTAGCATTAAAATATTGAAACTTTGGACAAGTGTATGGTGGCGCTAGAGAGTTGGGAGTAGAGAGACTTTCAAATATGGGATAGTTAATTGCTTGGGGACCTGTCCTCTATCCATTTTAGTAGTTTGTTAAAACTATCCCGCTAACGGAGCAGTGTGCGGCCATAGATTGCGGCGAAGAACAAGGAAGAGAAGAAGAGAAGAAAAAGGGAGAAGAAGAGAAAGAAGAGAAAGAAGCTGCTCATTACGCCAACGGATAACTAGGTGCCTACGCACCTTCGGTGCTGGAAGGAATTAAGAAGAAGACTAACGGATACATAGGTGCCTAAGCACCTTCGAAGCTGGGAATAATAATTAAACGCCCACGGTTTCAATAGGTGCCTACGCACCTTCGGGTGACAATGGCACATGCAAAGTTTGGTGTAAATATGTCAAATCTGTGCCGAGATACAACCTCAGATACATTTTGGCATCATTCCAGCAAATTCTTTGGTGCGCTAAACGAAAACCGTTTCGTATATCGACACGAAATCCATAACTTTTTGTCAGCATCTTCTGAAGATGATCTGAGTCAC
>NW_024872875.1:0-3783 GCF_018340385.1 Cyprinus carpio
GGTGATATAAAACACCTTATGTGTGATTGCGCCAGTCTTTATGGCAGTCTCCAACAAAAGCTATGCTATAAGCTGTCAACTTTCAAAAAGAAGATTTAAACACATGCGTAGGACATCGAGGCTAAAGTTTTATAATGCAGACAAAAAAACGCCCACCTGAAGGACACGCTAAAATACAGTACGTATATCTTCCATTTACATTTTATACAGACCTTGTCCACTTTTCTTCATAAAACATACAGTATACTGTTACTCAGTCTGTCTTGTACTCACTGCCAGAATCAACCACACTCAATTTCTACTTTACATTTAGCCACAATTTAACTGTGATGTTAAACCAGGATTAATTGGTTCCAACAAAACTCAGAATCCCAGCTGAAGTGGATGTGTGATAAGCATGTGCAGCGAGGTGGAGGTCATCATCACATTCATTGGAACTGTTATGAAGGGGAAAAAAGAGTGGAGGCCTTTCTCTAGTGTGCGGAGGAAGCGATCTGCCATACATCATGAAAAACAAGATGAGTTAAGCACACAGCCACACAGCGTTTTTTGGACAACTGGGATTGGAAACAAGTTGTGATTTATTGGCTGCTAGACACACAGTGCCTTTGACCCATTTAGACAAAGGATTTGTTTATCTTATCACTGTACAAGATATTTTTATTTATTTATTTATTTCCCGACTTACTCTGTCTCACTCTAGTGGGTTACATGTTTTCATGTTAATGACTATCCGAGCCCTAAGAGGGTTTAACTACTCACAAATGGCATTGGTTTGTCATTAGATGTGCATTGTTCTGTATAAAAGCATACTTGAGCAAGCACTACAATTATGTGGCCAGTTAAGTTAATTAGACTATTTAAGGCAATGTCTTTGCACCATGGCAGCAAGCAGGGTAATAACTTTGTCGGCAGTTGCATGCATCCTGTCATTGCATTAAATTAGCATACCTTTAGGTAGGCTATGTATAGTTAAAGATGTGATGATAACTATTTAATTTGGAAAAAGAACTTGCTGATATATTATTGTCTTAATACATGCCTTGTAGATTAGATAGAGTTAAGAAGTTGGATAATTAAGCAGTACTGCACGAGAGCTAAGGATCAGTGAACTTGCAGCCATGATTCACCTGTCAAAAGATTGCAAGTGTGATCTTGTTTTTCTGTAAAAGTTCAGTTAGTATAAATAAGTGTGATCTTGTTTTTCTGTAAAAGTTCATTTGTAGGGAACGAGACACTGCGTCCTCTAGGGGTCGCTATGGGGAACACCTCGTCGTGACCCGTGTCTGAAGCATACAAATGAAAAAACACCAACGAGTTGGCCGGCGACAGCCTCTGACGTCACTACCGTTGCGACTATAAACAGGCACCGGGGAAAACACGTCATTCACTTCTTCGTCTGAAGCTTGCGTCCGAAGCATGGCAGGGAGCTAGAGGACGCAGTGTCTCGTTCCTACTCAGGGAACCATGGTTACATTCGTAACCTGAGACGTTCCCTTTCAAGGGAACTTCGAACTGCGTCCTCTAGGGGTCGCTATGGGGAACAGTATACCCACGCCGCCATGCTGAGGGGAGTGCAGGCCAGAATCATGGCGAACACTAAGTACCAACTCTACCATTTCAATGGGAGTTGCCCCCGGGACGTTTAGACGGCTGTCTGTGACAATACCCCTTACGGCCAAAGGCCTAAGCTACATACCCAACTTAATTGTTAGGGCCTCGGCCTGGTGGTAGAGCTAAAGGCTTGGAATCAGGAAAGATTCCTTAAAAGGGATACGGCTAGGAACCTAGCATTTTATACTAAGTCTTGCCTGTCACACAGGGGCTACAGCTTGCTTCCCGCAAAAGCTTGCTGAAGGAGCTGTCTCAACAGATCTCCAGTAGCAACACCCTGTTAAGATAGGTATCAGAGGATACATGGGTGGAGTGGCGCCCAAGATGAACGGGGCTTTTACCAACTCAAGAAAGGGCACGAAGCAACCGCGCGAAGCCCTCACCATATAGGATTTTAGAAAGAACACAGAGCACTAGCGTGCGAACTTACCACAGTGTGGATTTCAGAAAGTGTGCAAAGACTTCACGTGCACACTTACCATAGCATGGATTTTCAAATACTGTTCTAAGGAAGGGCTCTCGTGGCACTCTGATAGAGCAGCTCATAGATGGAATGGTGCATCTCAAAAAAGTATGTTTGAGAGTCATCAACTCGATCTGTGGAAATAATGCTGGAGCGCTCTGGGAAAAAACAGTGAACTCAGTCTCATATGAGAGGAGAACTCCTGAATCCAGAGTAGCACGCTCATAGGCGACCCTTCTTGGAAAAGGGGAGCGCTGCTAAACTACCACGAGAATCGCCCCGAATAGCCCTCATGTTGAGGGAAGCGATGCTTGAGGTGTATAAACAAATACACACTGGCTGAATGGAGCCCAAGGAACCAAGGTCTAATCGTCTCAAGAAAGGGAACAAAGCTGAGGGCGTAACCCTTACCATACAGGATTTCAGAAAGTGAAAGTTCGCGTGCACACTCACCACCATGTGGTTTTCAGAAAGTACACAGAGCTTAGAGTGTGTACCTAAAGGTTCCTAAGCATCGCAGAGGCGCTGAACCGCACGGGAGAGGCAAGCTCACATTTTATAAACCTCTAGCGAGGGGAGCATCACCTGAGGCAGCATATACAAGAAGACTTCTGTAAACTGCCACCTTCACTTCCCGCTGGATGCGACAGCACCTAAGCGGCCAGGAGGCCCCTCAGGGTGACCTGGCCGGACATCCATGAAATTCCCTGCAGTGCTGTGTCCAGGCCTGATGATCAAGGAGGCTCCCGCAGAAACCTGTGATCTCAGCCGCCTAATACCGGAACATGAAGCCGGATGGCTGGTGCTGACGAGTGCTTTTTAGTAAAACACTGTAACTGAGCACTGCAAAGGAAACTCACAGAGTTTATTAGTAGACATAACCACCAGCAATTTACACATAAGTATATACAGAAAGGGTTATTTTTATACTCCCACCCTCCTGCGCTGGAGCCCGCTCAAGGGGCGCCTCCTTTTAGTCCGGACCATCAGTAAGGTGCTTGCTATGAACATAGAGAACCAGCCAAAAAACATTATAGGTCCAGCATAGGAGACTGTTATGCGTTAGAGGTTTCCACCTAACCTCGATCAGGTGGAGAGCTGGTGGTTACAGGGGAATTAGGAAGGGGAGGATAAAAGCAGAAGTTAAAAATCCCTAAAGGGAACGAGTAGATACCTCAGTATCACTCTGACTCAGACGAGAACGCTGCCTCGTCTGGATCACATCCCTTAGGTTCTGCTTATCCCCTTGTGACCCACAATTCCTCTTAACCCTGCCCGCAGGTGGGGGAGGAGCGTGAGTCGCGACACTAGCCTTCTGTGCCCGTCTTTGATCCTCAGATCGAGACAGGCCAGGACCCCTATGTTGTTCGGGCTCAGACCTGGACCTTCGTGGAGCGAAGGATCTGAAAGCAGCGGAGTGCGCCTTCGTCTCCCCGAAATTCTCGATCACCGTCTCAACGGAAATACCGAAAAGTTCAGAAGGCGAAACCTGAGCATCGAGAAGAAAGCCTTTTCTTTCTTCCCGATGTCTGCCACCACCATGGCCGCCATAGTCCTGCGCTTGGCAGAGGCGGCCTGCTTGGTAGCCCGGAGAGAGGCCTGTGGTGCGGCGCAGCTCGGCTACCTGATCAGGAAAAAGGCTTTCGCCTTTATCCAGGTCTCTTAGCAGATCAGTCTGATATGCCTTGAAGCATTTATTTTGTAAT
>NW_024872876.1:0-16045 GCF_018340385.1 Cyprinus carpio
GACTATAATATGTTGTGGTTTCAAATAAATCTTGTTGTACTACTGGCCAGTTTTCATCCATCATATTTGGTGGTTATCCCCACAAACCTCAGCTGTGACTCTTACGATGCAATGTGTGTGATATGATTCAATTTTAATTATTAATGTTTCACTCAGCATGCAGATTTTATTTATAATTTTGTATTTTTGTAATTTTAACCAGATTAAAAGGCTTAGAAAAGGCTTTGGCTATTGTACCATCTGAACTTCTAGAGGACTTGAAGACAAGCAAAGAAATTCTGATTCTTTCACTACCAAAAGGTTTGATAGCCTATTGTAGTTGAATAATGCTGTATTTTTTTCAATGTTTATTAAACAATAAGTTGTTTCCACATGTGCCATAGGTTGTCCTCAGAAAAATACTCCCTTACCAATAGGCTCTAAATATGTCACTACTGCAACTACATCTTCAATGTCAACCACTCAGCTACCAACTAAGGCCTCCACAGGTCCAGCAGTGTCAGGCCGAAGTATTTGTTATTCTGCAGATCCGGTTTGCATATACAGTATATTGATGCTTACAGTAAGCCTTCTTCATTGGAGTATCAGACTCGATCCAGAAACATCACAATGGAGGTATTCAAAGAGATATTTTCACTATTGCTTTAGTAATAGTAAAATAGTTGTTTTCCCTAATATCTTTCCCAAATTAATATTTGATAGTGAGATGTATTTTTTATGTTATAGTTATAATGTGGTTCTTTTATTTTCTTCTAGCGAATCACTTCGCTCTGGCAATTGTATGATCCACACTTTCCTCAGATGCTACTTGATGAGATGCTTGGTACAAGACTTTCATATATTATATCAAATTGTTTCACTCAAAAAGTTATCCTTTAGGCGTGTAAAGCAAGCAATTAAGATTGAGAATCCTACTGAGTTGGTGTTCACACTGTTGAATAGATAACCAGGACACAGTGGTCTAATCAAAATATTTATTAATTTTGTTCCTGCATGCTGCAAAAAAAGTGGCTAATACAATAAAAATTAGAGCAGTGAGCTATTGTTTCAGGTCTTTAGCTTTTCATTCACTACTCACTGTTTTTTGTTTTTCTTTTTTTGTAGGAACTATAATTTACAGTCGAATGTAACTAATGACAATTTTTTGTTACAGTCTTGAGTACAAGTACTGTTACTTTTTTTTTTACTTAGAGATCTACATTGTAGTACTTGTACTTGAGTAGAATAAACTAAAGTATTCAGCTTCGCTACATTTATTCTTTTTAAAACCAAAGTGCAAAGTCAAAAAAAAAAAAACTCCCGACAAATAAGGCGCCGATGGAAATCAAGCCGGCATTTGACAGGCATGGGCACTGCACTTCATCCAATAACATACAGGTCTGATTTTGGTTGCAAACCAATCAAAACTTCCAGTTCAGCTGTGGTGGGCGGAGATTCACACCATGCTATGATTTTGAGCTATACTCCTGATTTTATCATCATATTTTCTCAGCTCACTGAAATGCCCCGGTATACCGTCGCATATTACACTCGGTTGATAGTAGGGTCGCAGTTATTTTCATGGAGCAATAACAATGAAAGTGTCTAAAATAACATGCACATAGGTTCAATTGAATGGTAAAAATCACACTCTTTAACCATTGTAGTTAAACTAAATGCATACGAAAACTAAATAACCCAATATTAACAACAACATTGAAATAATAGAGCATGCCTTTTATGTGCATCTGGCTGATAGATCAACTATGATTTTTCTGTCAATCAGATTGCATAAAAAGTCACTTTTTTCTGTGTGCGTGCTTTGGATGTGTGAGCACCATGGGTGTATAAACAAGATTACGGAGCGCCTAAACACTCTCATGCAGTGGCATGTTTTCATTCATACTCGCAGAAAGTCCAAAATGCACCCCAGTAAGAAGTAATAATTTTTTTTTCTTGTGACATGCAGGAAATCCCTATTATGGACAAAGACATCCCACTATTTCTGTAGCTAAAAAAAATTAATTTCAAATCATTTTGAGGTAATAAATAAATATAGGAATAATCCATCCCCCCCCTCGCAACTGAAATAACATTTAATGCAGCATATAAACTATTCTGCCTTTATTATGTGTTAGTATAAACCAATCCTAAAATTGTCATTAGTAAATAGAATAGAATACAAATTATGCTTATCATCCAGCAGTGCTATTTTGATTTCTTATCCAATTAAAAGACATAATGAAAAAATAAAGCCTGTCAATTAGACAAAAATTCAAGTGCCAAAAAAAGGTTTTTTTTTTTTTTTTTTTTTACATTTCTGTCCCCCATTTCTGTGTTTTCCTTTCTCTGCGGCACCACACATCCTTGTTATAAGTGTTCTTTAGCCTGTTGAGTTTTAATCTATGTATTCAGCTAACAATAAAAATATTTTTCAATAAGATTTAGAATAAATGTGAATGACATCTAAGATTTTAATTTTTTATATAATCTTTATTATTAGTATTATTATTATTATGTTATTATTACCTTATTGGAATCAAAATTAAGAATTGACAGAATCAAATCATAATAAATTCAAACGCATAGGCCAAACCTTACCCATACCACCATGTTATTTTTTACTGGCACAAAAAGGTTTTAAACCCTTTCTTTTCTTTTAAACCCTCATCTCACTTACCCGTTAAACCCGTCCTTTAACCTAAAACAACCACATAATCTTATACATGACTGTACTTTTCAAATTAGTTATAAAAAAACCCCTGGCAACAGAGGATAGGTAGTATGTTTGCTTAACATAGCGTCAAAACTTGACAGTTTTATGAGACGTAATATCATGTTTTGCTCCAATCACTATATAAATTTGTCCCCCCATGTTGAAACAGATAGCTTCTGTGGTTCCATGTTGTTCTTATTTTTCTTATCACAGTGAGACAGAAATATAGTCTTTATATAAATCTTTACTGTGATACAAGCATTGTCAATTAGCGTTGTATTGCAATTGTGTGTTTCTTGTCTTCCACATTTCATATCAGTGAAATCATCTTATTTTTTTTTTTCTGATCTGTACTGTTATTCAGCTGTAGTGATATCTGATGCATTTTGTCCATATAAGGGATTTCATGAGTCTCACATTGTGAAACAATACATGTGTGTTAGGGTTAACCCTGCTCCATTAAATGGGTCACATCATCTAAATTTGGGTAAAAAATAAAAAATAATACTAAAGTACTTTGTAACACAGTAACTTGAGTAGTTTTTCAGCAAATTACTTTTTTACTCTTACTTTAGTCATATTATTTTTCAGTAGTTTTACTTGTACTCAAGTAAATTATTCCTTAAGTAGCAATACACTACTTAAATACAATTTCTTAATACTCTTTCCACCACTACAAATAATTGCAAATTAAGATCATGTTTTTAATGCAAACTAAAGAAGGGTGTATGGTAACATGGATGAAAGTACAATTGGTGTTTTTGGAGTCTCTGAAAGACCTTCATAACTAGTGATGTGTGGGTGAAAGTCATACAGGCAAAAGTGTTAATTGTTCTTTGGCACAGGGATGGTAACATATTTCTTAAAACAGGTGGGGCCATAAATATAGCACAGGAATTATTAAAGATGGATATAAACAACTTTTACATCCATCAAGCTAATCAGTGCAGGAGCTTAAATCACAGACAGAAAAATACCTTTTTTTTTCAGATTGTGCTTAGAAAGTATTCATCTTTTCAGCCAGTGAAGAGCCTGCTTTTACCAAACTTTAGCATTTCTTGCTGCACATCAGAGAGCATAGCAAAATGTTTTCTAATCACTTATGTTCCCCAATGAGAGACCCACAATGTATGCAGTCATGTACGACAGCTAAACGCACCCAGAATGCGTTCCACTCAATGTCATCTCGAGCCCCCTTTAGCATAGATTCTGATTGGGTGGACCAGCATTTCACCACCCTCCTCTCCAGAGGTTCTTATCCGGGCCTTTGTTTTTATTCTGGTATGAGGAAAATGGCAATATGATCTGATTTAACAAAAGCTAGTAGCAAGTGAGCTTTATAGCCATTCCTAAACTGAGATTAGCATTGATCAAGTGTATTTGATCAAGTGTGAAGCCAGCAAATGGATGTATATGTAGCCACTGAGCACACCATGAAGCTTAGAGCCAAACCTGTGTCTTGCTTGAGATGTAATTTGCAATTTTGTAAGTTGCTAGTTTTTGATAGGGACACTTCTCATCAGCAGTGAACAGGTATTGTAAATGTCCCAGTTAGCCCAGTAGGCTAATTTTCATCTGTTGCCCCTTGTTTTGAGGTGGCAACCTAAGGCTTATGGTACCTTGTTTTAAGGTGTCAACTAAAATTAAAATATAGTAATTTATCACAAACAACAATTACAGCTGTCTACAAACAATAAAACATATCAACCCAGAAAAAAATGCTGCCACGGGAAATCACATTACAAATAATACAAGTAATATTCTTTATTACACTGCATCATGTGCACTGCTTATTTATTGCTGAAATTGAAAAAAAAACATTAGTTAACACTTGTAGTACATTTGAACCCACTAATGTTTGAAAGATGGGTTCAAGTGTACTACAAGTGGTAACTAACTATTTTTTTTTATTACAGATATAGTATTATTAAAGCACATTTTAGTTCATATTCATGGTGTCTCAAAATTGCACTAATACTAAAGAATATTTTTTTGTGTATTATGTACAAAATTAGTGTGTGAAAATGGAAATGCACTTGTTTTTTTGCCTGGGTTGTACTTGAAACATGCACACATTTAATGAATTTTTTAAAGCTATTTAACTAGTTTTATCCATTCAAAGGCCACTGGAAAAATGTATTCACAATTTTGGGATTGTTTCAACAGGCAGATTTGGGAGAGGTGTTGAGCAGATTTTTTTGTTCTTATGCTGCAGTTTGTTTGATATTGCTTATCTTGCCATTTTTGCATACTCCTGAGGTATCGACTACTCAGATCCTCTCCTCTATGCCACTGCTCTGTATTTTTTAATATCACTGCTTATACTTAAGATAAGGAGATGCATAATTACATTTGTGGCTAAGGGGTGGGCGCATATTGAATAACTGTGATGTGTTACATACTTTTACTGTCCAAATTTATATCAAAATCTAAAAATGTAAGAAGCAAAATCAAACCTGAACATTCATTATAGTAATTTAGGAACTTTTACATGTATCAAAATAATGTCAAATATCTTTCTCTCTAGGCCTGGGTCTGTGGGTGTGGATATGCAACTTATTTTTAAAAGTGACACTGTGCTTCCAAATAAAGAAAGCATTGAAGACAATCTTAAGTCAGCAATTGCTGAATCAAAAGTGTTTCTTGACATTATTCCTTCCAGTGTCGTTGTTGGTGAGTTCCTCATTTCTCTAAAACTGTTTAAATGTAGGTAATGTTTTTGCTGTAATCTTTCTTGCAGTGGCTGATTTAAACTCATTTTCATGTTGTTTCAGTGAATCAAGATGGCTCAAGTTTGACAACCAGACAAACCCAGTCATCACAAAATGTTCTGATTAAGCAAACATCATCATGCTGCTGCAGCCAGTTCTTTCTAGTGTTGTACCTACTAGCACACCTACTGATCTTTCAAGCACAGCTCCTCCTAATTATGTTTCGTTCAATGTCATTCCTGATCCTTCAACCATAATAGTTCCTACAGATCTTTCAGACACTTCTGTCACCACTGGTCCATCAGTAACAGATGGTTCATTAAACACAACAGATGACACTCATCTGTCAAGTACTTCATCTCCTAATGTTCCCATACTCTCTGCAGTTTCTACTCAGAAGTCAAGCATAACTGCTCCTCTTGGAACATTAAGCACAGCAGATCCTGCTCATCTATCACACACTGCTCCCTATGACCATTCAAGCACTGGGGATCCTACTGATCATTCAAACACAACTGTTCTTACTGATCCCTCAATCACTGCAGTTTTTACTAATCAAAACAAGCCCAACTGTTGGATCAAGTACTACAGTTCATATTGAGCGACCAAGCACAAACTGTTCATACCGGAACCATGACCTCTGCAGTTCCTACTGATCTGTCAAGCACAACTGCTTCTACTAGTCCCATCACAACTACAGATCTTTCAGATTCATCAAAGGCATCTGTTCCTGTTGGTTCCACAACTGCTGCAATTCCTACTGATCAATCACACTTAGTTGTTCCTTCTGATACGTCAACCACTGAATTCCTTGCGCATTTTTTCAAGAACAACTCTTCCTAATTCTATTTCAAAAAAAAAATGCAATTCCTACTGATAGACAAAGCACAACTGTTAATACCAAAACCTCAACAACTGTAGTTCCTGCTGATCTCTCTAGCACAATATCACCTACTGGTTTTACAGACACTGCAGTCACTTCTGGTCCATCAGTTTCAACAGTTTCCCCTGGTCATTCAAACAATGCAGTAACTGCCAGTCTATCAAACACAACTACTAATTATTCTTCAAACAATGTGTTCCCTACGGATCAACCAAGCACAACTGTTCATACTGGAACCTCAAACACTGCAGTTCCTATTGGACTGTCAATCACAACTGTTCACACTGCCTCTTTCATCACTAAAAGTTATACCAATCAATCAGCTGATCCTCCTGGCCCCTTTACCAGTGAAGTACCTACTGATTTAACAGTCACAAATGTTTCCTCAATCACAGCAGATCATACTAATTTATCAAGCACTGCTTTTCCTATTAGTACCACACCCCCGGCAGTACCTCCTAATCAGTCAATCACATCTATTCCTCTAGGCCTTTCAAACAGTGCAGCTCTTCCCAGTCTATTTACCACAATAGTTCCTACTGATTTGTCAAACAGAACTGTTCCTAATGACCATTCAAGTATCTCAGTTCATACTGAACAATTAAGCATGACTATTCCTATTGGTCCCTCAACTACTAAAGTTCCCACTAATCTTTCAAAAACAACTGTTCAGCCAGGCTCTTCCACCTCTACAGTGACAACCTATCCATCAAGCACAATTATTCTGCCTGAAAAGATAAACACCACTGTCTCTACTAATTTGTCAAGCAAAGTCGTTTCTAATCCTTATACAACTACTACAATTTCAACCAATACATCAATCACAACTGCTCCAGATGGCCCATTCAAACAATGGAGTCCATACTGTTTTATCAAACACAACACTATTTCTGCTGGAATGTCAAGCAGTGTACATCGTACAGATGTATCAAACACAACTGTTCTTTTAAGTCCATCTGGCACTACATTGTCTGTATCAGGTGCAGCTGGTAATCAAATTACCACCTCTGTAATGTTTTCAAACTCAACACACTCTAAAGTTGTCACCACCTCAACCACATCTTCAGTGCGAACCACTCATCTATCAACTAAAGCCTTCACAGGTTCAGCAGTGACAGGCGAGGGATTTGTTATTCTGCATATCCTTTTACAGATGCAATACATTGATGCTTACAATAATCCTGCTTCTATGGAGTACCAGATTCTGTCCAGAAACATCACTATTGAGGTTGTCTAAGAAATATTTTCATTTTATACAGTAGCTTTCTTTTTCTTAATTCTGTCCACACTACATCTGTGAGTTTAGTTTAAGTTTGTTTCTTTTTGTGTTTCTGTAGCTCAATCGAATCTACCGGGAAATTTATGGGACCCGCTTCCTCAGATGCTATGTGATAAGATTATGGTACCAAACTCTCATCTTTCTTTCTTTCTTTCTTTCTTTCTTTCTTTCTTTCTTTCTTTCTTTCTTTCAATTCAGTCAAAAGTACAAAGGCAGTGCTCTGATATACAGAATTAAATTTACATAAACATGATGAGATTGTGCCAAAACTATTTGATCTGAAAGAAAATAATAGATTAATGAGACCAAAGACTGGCCATTAGATTTACCAGAATGAAATGTATCTAATGTTAAACCACTATATAGAAATTAGAGGCAGCAGTAAATTCCAGAAGATCTTGCTGATGTAAGGCATTCTTAGCGGGTGTAATGTGTGCTGAACAGCTGCTGACATGCTGGACCACACATATATATACACACACACACACACACACAGTTAAACTAAAAGTGATTCAGACACCAGGTATAATTTTTTTGATATTTTTACTAGTGGGTGCAGGACACCATAGTTAATTTATGTGAGGATAGCAAAATAAAGTAAACTGTGACATGTGACATATTATACCCAAAATTTCTTCATATAGTATACTACCCGTAAAATTTGTAAAAATTTGAGACCAAACATTTGACACTTAGACCTGGCCATGTTTTGTTACATACCTTTCTATCAAAGTTATCTGACAAGATGACTTTGTTCTGACAGTTTAACTCTTGTCATATTTTATTAACATTTTCTAAACTATAGTGAATAAACGGTGCTAATGTGAGAA
Organism: Cyprinus carpio; assembly: GCF_018340385.1. Taxonomy (NCBI): domain Eukaryota; kingdom Metazoa; phylum Chordata; class Actinopteri; order Cypriniformes; family Cyprinidae; genus Cyprinus; species Cyprinus carpio. The sequence continues at coordinate 8,399 of NW_024872876.1, forward strand.
ATTTAGAAGGCATCAGAATAAATTTGGGTTTTACTGTATATAATATATGCAGGGGCGTAGAATTAGGTAGGGACGCTAGGTACATGTCCCTATAAATATCCAGCAACTACCAAATTGTCCCTAGCAACAATTTTGATCAAACAATTACATATTTGTATATATTTTTTGGAATTCTGGATCCATCTGAAACATGTCATACCATTGATATTAATTAAAGTAAATACGTTAGAAAATTGCAGTCTTTTAAGGATGCACATTTAAGTCATGGGTGGAGTAACTTGCACACCGGATGAGAAACGCAGTACCGCATTGCACCTTATTCAAGACAGCAGTCCAAAAACAGTTCATATTAAGAGTTCACGATATAAACAAAGTTGTGTCAGAGTTTGAAGTACGGTGTTTGACAAAAAAGAATGGAAAGAAAAAAACATGATCTACTGTATATTAGCTCTACATAAAGCCTTTAGACAGAAAGACAAACATTGTGCTGAAAGATGCACAATACTCAATCTTCCAGCCTAGGATGAAGTCATTATGTACATTTACAATAATTTGTACATATAATTTTAAATATAATGATTATATGGAAGGATACATGAGTGGCAAAGATATACGTGAAAGTGTTCATTACTAAAGCAATAGTAGAGTTCTCTAACAGAATTATTCTGGTTCCAGTTTGATTAATTTTAAAATAAAGTGATGTTCAGCACGTTCAAAGATGCTCAGCACTCTGATGTAATGCTGTCTGTTCACAAAATCAAAATTGTGTAATTATTGTCTGTTAAAGATAATAACAAAAAAAAAAAACCTTTGTTCATGAATTATGAATATGTTGGCTACCATGAGCTACAAAATAAAAACTTTAGATGACATGAAACTGCGGTAAAAGGCCTATTAAATGCAAAAATGACTAGGGGTTTGGGAAAAATTTGGGTGATGTGGGGTTTTGTGGTGGTCTGATGGTCCCTGCTGTTATGTCTCCACCAATATCAAAAACAAACCTACGCCCTTGTATATATGTATGTATATGTGTGTGACCAGGAGAATAGCTGCTGTAATCAAAAACAATGAAGAAACAACAAAACATTAATAACTGATTACATTGTAGTCAATGTATGGTTATATTAAACCATATCTATATATATATATATATATATATATATATATATATATATATATATATATATATATATATATATATAACCAAGAAATAACCAAGAAAATTTCCGATTGGGACACTGTACAAATTGTGAGTAAATAAGGAATGGAATAATTTACAAATCTCAAAAACTAATATTTTATTCACAATAGACTATAGATAACATATCAAAATGTTGAAAATGAGACATTTTGAAATCTCATGCTAAATATTGGCTCATTTTGGATTTCATGAGAGCTACACATTCCAAAAAAGTTGGGACAGGTAGCAATAAGAGGCTGGAAAAGTTAAATGTACATATAAGGAGCAGCTGGAGGACCAATTTGCAACTTATTAGGTCAATTGGCAACATGATTGGGTATAAAAAGAGCCTCTCAGAGTGGCAGTGTCTCTCAGAAGTCAAGATGGGCAGAGGATCACCAATTCCCCCAATGCTGTGGCGAAAAAATAGTGGAGCAATATCAGAAAGGAGTTTCTCAGAGAAAAATAGCAAAGAGTTTGAAGTTATCATCATCTACTGTGCATAATATCATCCAAAGATTCAGAGAATCTGGAACAATCTCTGTGCGTAAGGGTCAAGGCCGGAAAACCATACTGGATGCCACTGATCTTTGGGCCCTTAGATGGCACTGCATCACATACAGGAATGCTACTGTAATGGAAATCACAACATGGGCTCAAGAGTACTTCCAGAAAACATTGTCGGTGAACACAATCCGCCGTGCCATTCGCCATTGCCAGCTAAAACTCTATAGGTCAAAAAAGAAGCCATATCTAAACATGATCCAGAAGTGCAAGCATTTTCTCTGGGCCAAGGCTCATTTAAAATTGACTGTGGCAAAGTGGGAAAACTGTTCTGTGGTCAGACAAATCAAAATTTGAAGTTCTTTTTGGAAAACTGGGACGCCATGTCTTCCGGGACTACAGAGGACAAGGACAACCCAAGTTGTTAGCAGCGCTCAGTTCAGAAGCCTGTATATCTCTGATGGTATGGGGTTGCATGAGTGCGTGTGGCATGGGCAGCTTACACATCTGGAAAGGCACCATCAATGCTGAAAGGTATACCCAAGTTCTAGAACAACATATGCTCCCATCCAGACGTCGTCTCTTTCAGGGAAGACCTTGCATTTTACAACATGACAATGCCAGACCACACACTGCATCAATTACAACATCATGGCTGCATAGAAGAAGGATCCGGGTACTGAAATGGCCAGCCTGCAGTCCAGATTTTTCACCCATAGAAAACATTTGGTGCATTATAAAGAGGAAGATGCGACAAAGAAGACCTAAGACAGTTGAGCAACTAGAAGCCTGTATTTGACAAGAATGGGACAACATTCCTATTCCTAAACTTGAGCAACTTGTCTCCTCAGTCCCCAGACGTTTGCAGACTGTTATAAAAAGAAGGGATGCCACACAGTGGTAAACATGGCCTTGTCTCAACTTTTTTGAGATGTGTTGATGCCATGAAATTTAAAATCAACTTATTTTTCCCTTAAAATTATACATTTTTTTCAGTTTAAACATTTGATATGTCATCTATGTTGTATTCTGAATAAAATATTGAAATTTGAAATTTCCACATCATTGCATTATGTTTTTATTCACAATTTTTAGAGTTTCCCAACTTTTTTTGAATCGGGTTTGTAATACCTTAATCTATAAGCAAACGAGTAATCAAAACGAGTAATCAAAATCAAGCCTACACCTTTATTGTAGTAGTTGAAGTATTCTGATGTCTAACGTTGTTAAAAAAAAAATTTTTCCAGGCCTGGGTCAGTGGGTGTGGATACAGAACTTATTTTTAAAAACCAGACTGTGCTTCCAAATGCAACAAGCATTGAAGAATCTCTAAAGACAGCAATTGCTGAATCAAAAGTGTTCCTTGGTGTGATTCCTTCCAGTATTACTGTTGGTGAGTTTCCTCATTTCCTCAAACTGTTTTTTAATGTAGCTAATGATTTGCTGGAATTGTTCCTTCATTAGCTGGTTTGTACTTGTTTTTCTATACTTTCAGTGGAACAGCAATATACAACTTCAACCACCAGCCACACTCAGACATCACAAAGTGTTCCTATAATGCAAACATCATCTGCTGTTGCACCGGTTCTGTCTAGTATGCTGTTCATGCTTCTGCTTCTACTATGGAATGAAACACTGTAATTCTGCAAAGCTTTACTCCATGTGTCACATTCAAACCTACAATTAATATTGTGACAACTCTATTATCTGCTTTTGTGATACATTACTCTTAGTTTTATGTAATGAAAATTGTGATTTACCTGATACATTTAATTATTATTCTTCAGGCATTTCTTGGGAATTTCAACACCTATAACACCATAACTTGTATTTTGCCTAACCCTTCTTGTATTTTCTTTTCTTGGATGTTAAAGAAATTTAAATGTAATGCATATTTGTAAATAACAAGCAAAATACAATACAATGGTTTTGATTTAAAAAAATATTATATATAATTTATTTTGTTGAATTTAATTGTAATCTGTACTATTTGTGCACTATTCCTTTGTTATTCAGAAAAGTGTAGTTAAGATAAATTTATTTGTATGAGTACCAGTTTGTCAAGATAGTTTCTGTTTCCAAGAATGCTTTGCTTCAATAAATGCTGAAATTATTTTGTCTTATTATTTATTATTATCATTATAATTGCACAAGAGTAATATTGAAGATTAGGGGAGTGAAACGTCCATGGTTCAAACCTTAGGTCTGAACCTGCTTGTGCTCGGTTAGGTTATGTTTTGGAAAAATACAACAGCATCCCCCAACCTAGCCCCCGTCTAGGCAGGTTTGGAATAGGGAGACTGAGGAGAGATGCACGGGCCCATGCATGTTAGATTATACCATTTTGGCTGTTGATCAACTCCTGTCTGGGACTCCAGGCAGACTCCAGGCCTAGGCACAAGGGTGGAAAAAATAAAATATCTGGCCCATATGACTACAGATAGGTAGGATTTAGGGCAGCATATGGAACCAGACTCGATTTCTGGTTAAGGTTGTAGGAAACAACTAAGTTAATTGCCCATCAGTCCAAAGAGGTTAGGTTTTGGAAAAGTACAACAGCTCCCCCCAACCTAGCCCCTGTCTAGGCCTGGTTTGGAATAGGGAGACTGAGGAAAGTTGCACGGTCCCACGCTTGTCAGACTATACCACATCGTATGAGATTATCTCCGGTGTATGAGCTGGGCTTGTCTAAGCACTGGGCCTAAAAAATGAAAGTTAGGTTTCTAATCGCTGGGTCTGTGACTTTTAAGTTTAGCTAGGTTCATAATCGTTGAGGTTATGGCGGTTAGGTTGAGAGCGGGGTTTCCAGCACTCAATCTAGATCTAAGTAGATGTGAGAACACAATGGAACTTGTTCCAGATCGGCGGTTAGGATTAGAAAAAAATCCAAGAGCTGAAGCACAGTCCAGCTCTGGTAATGCACAGTCCTTCAATACTCCTTCTGGCCGCTCTCCTGCCTCGGCCAAGGCCTGCCCACTACTTCACCACCAATATATTTGGTCTTTTTAATGTTGAACCACAGATAGTGAGATATTTAAACGTTAGAGTTAGGAACGAATGAGATCCAGAAGCTGAAACATAGTTCAACATCGGTACATGCACTGTCCTTCTTATACTCCTAATGGCCACCTGTTTTCACCGCTCGAGCAGAGCTCCACAGCCCAGGCCCACAACACCCCCCCGACAAAGAGAAATCCTGATGAATATGCTGTTAAATTCATTATTTATGATATAATAGGTGTAATGGATAGGGTTAGCGTATATAGGTTTCAAACTACCAGGGGTAGAATGAGTAGGTTTGCTTGTTAGGGGAATGAAACGTCCAAGGTTCAAACCTAGGGTCTGAACCTGGTTGTGCTCGGTCCATCCGTCCACTGACCACTAAAGACCCATCCAAGCCAGGCCAAGTTCACAAGCACGCATCCCCTCTCATCTCTACATCTGTGTGATTAGGGTTTTTCCCAGGGATTAGGGTTTTTCCCAGGGTTACGCCACAGTTAGGGGAATGAAACGTCCAAGGTTCAAACCTAAGGTCTGAACCTGGTTGTGCTCGGTCCATCCGTCCACTGACCACTAAAGACCCATCCAAGCCAGGCCAAGTTCACAAGCACGCATCCCCTCTCATCCTTTCATCTGATTGTGGGCACGACCTCCCGATCAAAAAGCCTCCCAATGTGACCCAGGGTTAAGCAGCCCAGGGTTAGAGTGATTAGGGTTTTACCCAGGGTTACGCCACAGTGGTTACCAATGGTTAGGGTTAGGGTTAGGTTAGGTTAGAGTTAGGGTTAGGGTTAGTGGTTTTGGTTTTAGTTAGTTTTGGTTTGGTTAGATAAATGCGAAGAGTGGTCACTTATGAAGTGGTCGACCCCCCCCATATCTCGTGACCCGTACGTGCTAGAGTGCTCAAACTTAGTTTATTATACTCCTAGTGGCCCCCTCAGTCGATTACCTTTGGTTTCGTTGCTCTAGCGCCACCAGGTGCTGAGATATGGTATTGATCGTTCAGTTCTGTTGTACCTAGAGAGCTGAAATTTGGTTTGTATACTAATTGGATGATGCCCAGTCGATTGCACTTGGTTTCATCACTCTAGCTCCACCAGGTGCCGAGATATAGCATTGATCACTTAATTGAGTTTCGCAGTTCTAGGGCTAGGGTTGAGTTTCGCAGTTCCAGCCTTAGGGTTGAGTTTCAGTGTGCTAGGGCTAGTGTTCAGTTTCTCTATACAGCTGATCAGCCCTAGGGTTGAGTTTCTCTATACAGCTGTTTTCCTTTTTTTTTTTTTTTTTTTTTTTTGGAGGCGGTGTATTTATATGTGTAGGTTGGACTTAATGTTTTGTGTTGGGTGTGTTGGTTGGAACTTAGTCATATAGTTTGTATTTAGTGTTTTGGGTGAGTTTGTCTAAGTCATATGTGGCTAGTTGGGACTTAATCATATTGGTTTGACTTAGTGTTTTTGGCTGGATGGGACTTAGTCATATTGGTCGGACTTAGTGTTTTGGGGGGGGTTTGACTTAGTCATATAAGCTGGTTTGGACTTAGTCATATTGTTTGGACTTAGTGTTTTGTGTGGGTTGGACTTAGTCATATAAGTTGGTTGGGACTTAGTCATATTGGTTGGTTCTTAGTCATATAGATAGGTTGGACTTAGTTTTTTTGGTGGGTTGGACTCAGTAATATGTGGCTGGTTGGGACTTAGTCATATTGGTTGGACATAGTTATGTGGCTGGTTGGGACTTAGTCATATTGGTTGGATTTAGTGTTTTGTGTGGGTTTGGACTTAGTCATATAAGCTGGTTGTGACTTAGTCATATAGGGTAGGACTTAGTTTTTCTAGGTGGGTTTGACTTAGTCATATAAGCTGGTTGGGACTTAGTCATTGGTTTGACTTAGTGTTTTGGGTGGGTTGGACTGAGTGGTTTTTGAGTGCTTCTGAGTGTTTTTTGAGTGGTTTGGTTAGGTTTTGGGTGGTTTTGGTAGGGTTGGTGTTGGTTTTGAGTGGTTTTGAGTTGAGTGGTTTTGAGTGGTTTTTGAGTGCTTCTGAGTGTTTTTTGAGTGGTTTGGTTAGTTTTTGGGTGGTTTTGGTAGGGTTTGTGTTGGTTTTGAGTGGTTTTGAGTGTTCTTGAGTGGTTTTTGAGTGCTTCTGAGTGTTTTTTTTTGTGGGGTTTGGTTAGGTTTTGGGTGGTTTTGGTAGGGTTGGTGTTGGTTTTGAGTGGTTTTGAGTGTTCTTGAGTGGTTTTGAGTGGTTTTTGAGTGCTTCTGAGTGTTTTTTGAGTGGTTTGGTTAGGTTTTGGGTGGTTTTGGTTAGGGTTAGGGTTAGGGTTAGGTTAGGGGTATGAGGTATTAGAAGTTGTTGTGCACTGTGCAGCCTTCTACTGACCACTAAAGGTAGTCCAGGTCCAAAGACAGTCAATACCATGCGTCCCCGTGTTCTCACAGTGACACTATATATTTAGTTTATATCTATGAAGCATGTGTCATAATTAATTATTTATTTATTTATTAATACTGTAGAAGCCAGGAGAGGGGTAAGTAACCATGGTGTATGATACATCAAATGGTATATGTGATAATCCCTTTTTAAATTTTTTATTTATTAATATTGCAGAAACCAAGAGAGGGGTAAGTATACACGGTATGGCCAGGAGAGGGGTAAGTATATACGGTGTATGGTAAATCATAATAGTTATGTATGTAAAATTATGTCAATTTAGTATTATGTGTATGGATGTATCTATTATAGTCTATATATAAAACATTTTTTTGTATGTTTTATTATAAGATAGTTATTTATATGTTAGCCATTTATGCCATTTAACCCACGTTATGTTTCGTATAATCATTATGTAATGGTATTTCTAATTTTTTTCCCCCCACCACACACAGGGACGTCCACTAGGGGTATGACAGGCCGGGCTGGGGATCCGCACGAGGACTCGTACACAAGACGAGAGGGGTAGGTTTT
>NW_024872877.1:0-15510 GCF_018340385.1 Cyprinus carpio
CATGTAACTTGGGGGTCTCTGCTCGGCCACCGAGAGGGGCGTGGTAGGCTGCAATGGCCACAAACAGACCTTCAGTGTGGTGTGGGTTAACCCTGCAGAAAATCAGGCCTGCAGGAACTCCAGCACTGTACCTGCTGGGTAGTTAACTGGTTTGAGCTGGCAGTCTCCGCACCAAGAAGTGAAAAATTTCCACTTCAAGGCGTACAGTTTCCATAGACTGTGGGCAGGATGGCCACTCATGACCGCACCCCAACTGGTGAGGGACGCATCTGTCGCTAGCATTACGCGGTGACAAGGAGCACCCAGCACAGGGCCCTGAAGCAAGAACCACAGTTTCTTCCACATGTCTAAGGCACGTAGGCATCCCCTCGTGGAGAACCCCTTGGTCTTGAACCATCACTGTATGGGTCTCATGTACAGCAGGCCAAGAGGTATCACATTGGACGCAGCTACCATCAGACCCAGCAGTCTCTGAAACTGCTTGACAGTGAGTGAATGGCCTTCTCTGACTCCCGCAATGGCAGTAAGGATTGACTCGATCCGAGCAGGGGACAAATGTGCCTGCATCATGGTCGAATCCCACACCACACCTAGATAGGTGGTCCTCTGTAGTGGAGAAAGCACACTTTTCTTGGCTATAGTCTTAACCCCAACTATCTCATGTGGACGAGAACGACATCTTGATTTCGAACCACCATCTGCTCTGATTGAGCTAAAATCAACCAATCGTCGATGTAGTTCAGTATTCGGATGGCCCAGAGTCACAACGGGGCCAGAGCTGCATCCACACACTTTGTGAAAGAGCGGAGTGAGAGTGCAAGGCCGAAGGGAAGAACCCAATATTGGTATGCTTTGAACCTAAAGCTAAATCCAAGGAACTTCCTGTGAGTGGAAAGAATGGATATATGGAAGTATGCATCGTTTAGATTGATTGTGTCAAAATAGTCTTCGGACCTGATTTGAGACATGACCTGATGGAGTGTTAGCATCCTGAACTTCAGTCACATGACTGAGCGGTCCAGATGACACAGATCTAAAATGGGACGCAACCCTCCATCTTTCTTTAGAGACACTCTCCTTCCTCAAGAGAGTGTCTACTTCCTGTTCCATGACCAGAGCCTACTCGGGGCTTACCAGGGTTGGAGAGATCCCATTGAAACAAGGTTGTGGAGAACCAAACTGGATTCTGTAGCCTTTCTCCACAGTGTGCAGGACCCATTGAGACACATTTGGCAGTAGTTTCCACGCTGCCAAAAAGTCTACTAATAGAATCAGTCTCTCGAGACTGACCTCTAGTGTAATGAGAACAGCTAGCTTGGTGCCCTGTAAAGGCGGACCAGCAGGGGATGGGCAAACCAGCTGCTCTAGAGACCTCTGTGGAGGTGGTGAGCCTCTTAGCACCGCTACGTTCCCGGGTAGTGACTGAGAGGGGTTCTCGCAGGAGACCACTGCCCCCTGTTACTCCCACAGGGTTGGCAGACTGATCTCCTGAGGGCACTGAGGCAAAGATGGACACCGTGTAATGTGGTGTAACCCACTGTACCCCAGAAGGGCCTGCCCTTATACGCTCTGGGCCAGTGGCATCAGGACTTCTTGTCTTGGCCGAGGACCTCTTAGTCTTAAGTACAGTCCGCAGATCCGGCTTAGATTTCGAGGACTCACCCATCTCCATTCCCTCCGCCAGATCCATCTGCAAACCCCAAGTGCATTATCGCCAGCACGCAGACCAGCACTGTGGGGAATGCTAGAGAAAGCTCCCTCCGCAAAGAGAGCCTTCCGGGAGCAGAAAACATGCATTGAGAAATGCTTGCAATGCAGGCAGTCAGCTCGAGAGAGAGCCGAAACAGCATGCTCTGCTCCCAAGCAGAAAACGCACAAACTGTGTGTATCCCCACCCATAATGTAACGTGGGCTGGGTGAAACACACAGCCTGAAACACTGCCTGCCCTCGCCCTTGCTCAAATGTTTATTTTTGCTTGTGCTTTAGACATTATTTATTTCTCTTTTGGACAGACAACACCAAATAAGACTCACAACAAATATCAAACTGACACACACACAGAGTGCTTGCTGAATGACAGAAAGCTGACGCCGGTTTTACCGCACATGCTTTTAAGCTTCCTGGTCGCTACGTCACCCCTGCCATGATGTCTCACCCATCCTTCTACCAACATTACACATAGTGCGCCTCTAATTAGAGTTAAGCCAGACAGCGTGATAGCCAAGGCACACATAGATAGCAATACATGCGGTTCACATGGCTCTTCGGAGCAGCAGCAGTACATATATCTTGGCAATAGATCTGCTTTGTTGGGGGGGTGATTGTCTTTTCTTGTCTGTTCATCTTCATGTGTGTGGATGGATGCATGCATGTCCACTGATTATGAATAAATAAATAAATAAATAAATAAACGCATGCATTTAGCAGACACTTTTATCCAAAGCGACTTATAGTGCATTCAGGCTAACATCTTTTCCTAACATGTGTTCCCTGGAAATCGAACCCGCAACCTTTTGCGCTGCTAACACAATGCTCTACCACTGACCCACAGGAACACTACACTGATGCAGCAGTTTATCCTAATATTCAGCGGCATGCATATGTTGGCTTGTATTGTATTGTGTTCTGTGTCTCCTGCTTTGTGGGGGGTTATTCATATGTGTTACATGTGCAGCAGCAGTATTTCTTACATGCTCACAGCAGCATGTTGTGGATGTATTGGCAGCAGGAGTAGCAGCATAGCAGATCTATTCCCACATTAACATCGTCATGTACATTACCATGCCAATCCCTCCTAGAGTTGTCTTAACAGAAATCTATTTAGTTAGTCTTTGGCTGATCATCTTCTCTGACCTTTGACAACTATGTGTTCATCGTTCTGTAAGAGATGTTAGTGATTTTCAAAAAGTAACACAGTCTCTGTTCATTCATCCAGACTATGTGAAGCTCCATCACTGTTCTGAAGCTTTTGTGCCTGTTGTTTGTCATTCAGTTGCAGTGTGACAAAAAATTAAAGTAAAACTAATGTTACTGCTGCTCATACAGCTGTTACATTCATAAATGAACTTAATGTTGCGCATCACAATTAAGCATAATTTAACAAACTAATAAAGAGAGTATATGATACCTGTATTTTGAGGTTTCATCATGTAGATGTTTCTTTCAGTGTTGCTAAAATGAGAGCAGGAAGAAGTTTGTATTTTGAGTTTTCTTTATGTTGTTGTTTCAAATGCAGGCAAAAGTTCAAGCTTGAGACATAATGTCTATAAATGATAAAGACACCAGCAGCTAACCATAAAGACATTAAATGACAAAAACAGATAGAGGAAAATCAGTCTATTCATTGTCCTTATTTTAAGTTATTGATTTATCTGCTCTCTTTTTTATGTGAATTTATGTTCATTCAGAAGCTTATCTCTCCCTTTTCTTTATTCTTTTACAAAATGGCATTGACCGGTGCGTCCCTGTTTTGAGTCATCTGCATAATTTCACCACTACATCTCAGTAAAGTCTACCGATCACAGGAGCCGTGAGGATCGATAAATTAGCAAATGTACAGTTTCTATTACATCTATTTATTCATTGAATTTTAAATGTAGAAATGTATTGGAAGGATATATATCATTTAATATTTTACAGTGTATTTCTTTTACCTTGGGGAGAAAATGGAATCTTAGGCTGTTCCAAAATAGTGCAGAGTTTACTCTCTATTTCAATATCACCAACATATTATAAGGGAAGAAAGGGAATATCTCATTACCATTTTTATACCCAGAGGTTATTGCATTAACAACAGTAAAGAACTGCTTTGGATGACAGGTAAATCTTTGTTTTAAAGTGAAGGACTTGTAATCTATTTTAACATATCACCACTCTATGGTCGCCACCTTCAGGGAGGCAAAATAAGAGACACCCACTTATGACCCCCAAACACCCCCCCAAAAAAAAATAAATAAAATAAAATAAAAAATGGGCAAACAGGCGGGAGCTGGTTGCTGAAGCCACGCCCACCTAGCTCGACGGCAGTATCAGCAGCAGTAAACCACCTGTCAAGTGACCACGCCCTTAAATATGCAGAATTTTAAGGCTTAATATAATTTAAACGGATGAGTTATAAAAAAAAATTCACCCCCCTCACAGTTGTCATAAAGGGTAAAATTTGCTATATAGACCAAAATAATTTTTTTGCACCAGGCTGTAAACATGTTTTTTCCTGCTGTAAAGTTGATCATTTTAACATGGGGAGTCTATGGGACTGACTCTCTACTTCAGCCAGCCTCAAGCGGACAGTCGATGAATTACAGTTTTAGTGACTTCCGTATGGGCTTCACGAGAGAGCGGGAGGTTGCCGCTCGGTGCAGACCCATTGATAACATTCCCTCTCAGCTCTACATCTGGAGAGTCTTGTGTTTAAAGGGCAGATGTGAGCTCTCAATGTTTTAAACCGCGCAGGTTTAGCGCATGCTGCGCTCGAGGGCGCGGTTCTGGAGACTCCGTCACTAAACAAAAATATGCAAATGAGCTTTTAATACTTCTTATTAAATACATTTCATTATAATTGCTATTAGTTTTATAAACGGTGCAAAATACTTGTTTAATCAAATATGTGTTGGCCTTTGTAAAATAGGGACAATCGCGTCACGTAGGCTATTGATTTAATCCGTGTATCATTCGTTCTTTCGTTTTCTAATTGAAACCAAACATGAAATAATATAAAAACGGCTTGTTTTTAAAAAAATCTGTTTCCAAAACCAAAATGAAAAAGATAACGCCTCGTTTTCCGATTTTCAATTTTGTGCTTATATTATAAATATAAAAAAACAGATCACGTGCGTTTCAGGTGGTCCGTGTACTTGGTGGCCAACGGATTTTCGTTTTAAAAGGAAAAAAACTAAAACGAAAAACGGCTCGTTTCCCAATTTCCATTAGTAAATAGGAAAACAAAAACGGAAAACAATCCATTTTTCTTTTTTTCTTTTGATATTAAAAGACGGAAAATGGAAAACAATCTCATTATCCGATTGTGTTTATAGATGGAAATCGGAAATCAAAATACTATGTATGACCTAATCCTGCATTCTGCATTTACTTTTTCGTGAACCGGAAGTTACTCCCGCCCAGAGCTCGCGCCACGCCAAGAAGACCCGCCCTTCACCCAAGGTAATGTAAAACACGTAATTGATGTCCGAGCTACTGCGACAATGGAAACAAGTTATGTTCTCTTTTGAGAAGGCAAACGTGTCACAGTAAGAGATGATGACATGTCTGTTGACAAAATATGCAGGATATTTCAGGTACTGAAATAATACACAATATATAAATAACGTTAGTTATAATTTACAGTTTTGCACGCAAGGACATAACGTCATGTTGTGGACTTGCCAACACAGTTCACAAAGCATTGGTTAGCTTGGTGGCATGTGTTTCTAGACAGATACCATTAAAGTTGTTCATAAAAGCATGAGTTTTTGCTAATGTTAGTAACACTAACTTACTTTTTTGATATAATGTTGTTTAATTTTATTTATTTGTTAAAATATGGTGGGACGGTACATCATGTATTCGTATCGAACCGAAACGGTACAGGCGTCAAGGTTGGGGGTTTTGTGTTTTTTCTTTTCTAAAAATATAAACAATACAAACAGGTTCTCTAAAAAGTGAGAATAAGTGAAAAACCCACATGGTCCCTAAATTGAGCTGATGACATACAATAATTAAAAGAATACTGTAGACTAATTATATGCATGTGCCTTTATATTTTTACAGTTGTATTAGTCCTTTTATTCTGAAAATATACACAAAAGTAACACAATCCCTTTAAAAACGCGATAAAGAAAAAAACGCCACGCTCTTTGTTGAGCGTCAGTAAGAAGTCAGCAAACGCGGAAGTTCGCGTCATTTAAGGTGGAACGGAAAGCGTCAATAAGAAGCTGCGAATAAGAAGCTGGATTCAGCCTCGTGATAAATTTCGTGTTTGTTGTGAACGAAGCATAATGAACAGACTGCAATGTTGATTGCAATGCTGGAGTGTGGGCGATCGAACTGTGGATAGTGTGGAAACATAAAAACATAATATTTTGTTTTGTTCATACAGGACATCATTGAAATTGCAAAGTGTTTACTAATATTTGTGTACACTCGCAATAAAACACAACATTATTTTTGTCTCCCTCTAAACTCTTGTCAAACTGTAACCTACAACTGTCACCCAACACACACACACACACACACACACACACACACACACACACACACACAATGTTTTAAAAGAAAACCATATTTATCCAACCCTGTTTCAAAACAGTCTGTGGGTTCCATCTTTTGGACATTCATCATATCGCATTGGTTTTCATTTCTTCTCCTTGGAGGAGTAATCTGTTTATTTTTTACTTATTCTACTAATTGATTAAAAAAGAAAATCAAATGTGTTTTTAATGGTAATCAATTATTTATAATTCAGATTAGTGAATTAAAAAGTTAGGGTTAATTTAAATTAAGGAAAACAAATATATTGATCTGAAATTTTGATCTATAGCACATTAATGTTAAATTCATTCAAGTACAATTACCAAACATCTCAAGGTATTTTTGTCTTTTTATTAATTAAAAATCTAATTGTATAAAACTATTGTCAGTGCACGACAAATAAACTGGTTCTATGCCTTTATTAATACAACTTATTTAAAAAATACAAGGCTTAAGACATTTATAAAAATGCTTTCTGCATTTTTGTTTTGCTTTTTACTCCATTGTACCGAAATCATACCGAACCGTGTTGTCTGAACCGAGGTATGAACCAAACCGGGACTTCTGTGTACCGTTCCACCCCTATTAGGTTTTCTGAAATTTTAATTAAGCATTTTGTTTATATTCGTTATTAAGCTAACAATGAATCTGATGGATTAGCATTTGTCTTTTTACTCTTTACCATTTATTTTAAATGTTCTTTAAACTTATGGTATTTTCCTTCTATGCACTTCAACAGGTTGATGGCAGCAGTCTGTACATTACAGATGATGCAAACACCGCAACATTTCCAGAGCCATCTGGACGTTTTTGCATCCTCAATCTTATGCATCGCGGCCATTATGAGGTCCACGGGGATCCAGATCATAGTCAGCTTCCTGCAAGCGGAGCCGTACCCACTACAGCAGTTCCTTTTGCCTTCATGCGCCGCCCCGCACCTGCCGCTTCTGCTTCCACTGAAACACCACGACCTTCCCCTGGAACTCCACGAGCTACTGGCCTGTTCCCTGCAAGATCCTTCCAAAGGTTACTTATTAAATATACAACTGAACTATGCTGCTAAAATGTTATCCTATAGCTAAAATATTAATAGAATTTAGGCCCACAGTGTGATTTTAAACAGTCTGGTTTATCCACAGGTCAGTCCATGTTGCTGAAATAGTGAATGACAAGCTCAGTACTTCCAGGACAGTTGTCATTCGCTTTTTGGAAGCTGATGCAACTGTTGAACGAATAACCGCAAAGGTGAAGGATGCATTAGGCTGTGATGAGCCAATTACCCTGACAGACAGCCAGGGAATTGAGATAGTGGACTCAGATGGCACAAGAAGTAAGTTTTATGATTAGAATGTTGCTTCTAATTTGTGTAATTTGTAATTAGTGTTGATTTTTAAAAAAAGTCTCTATTCTCTCCAGGGTGTGTAAGTTAAAGGGTTAGTTCACCCAAAAATGAAATTTCTGTCAGTAATTACTAGGGTTGGGTATCGAGAACCGGTTCTAAAATGGAATTTTTGCAGGCGCGCCTATGCCTCGGTGAGATGAAAACATCTCAACTTTTCAGAATGCCTTAAGTTGTGCGCAGGTCATAAGACAAAAAACAACCGACCTTTCTGTAACATCAAAAGCTCGGCCAAACAGCTGATCATAACTGAAAAGGGCGGGTTTTTATTTCTCATCTCCATAAATATATCTAGTAGCCTAATACAGAATCCTTTGCTGCTACTTCCTCGTCGTCATCATGGAGAGCGCAGTCATGTTTGCATAGGAACGGACACCACGGGAGCGCAAGCGTTTGTGGAAAGAAGTAGAACGCGTGCTTTTCCATGCATGTGTCATTATGTGAACGGTCACTAATTCAGGAATCTATGTGGCTTAAAATCATTTTTGTTTCATTTAAAATGGAGATCATGATTTCATATATCAGACAAATACTCAGAATAACATGTTTAGTCTAACAGTCTATAAAAAAAACTAGTTTGAATCATAATTCAAACACTTTTAAAACTAATTAATTTAGTGTCTCATAAATACTTGTTTAATTAATTATTGATTCACCATTTTTGAACGAATCCAGTCTTTTTGAATAAATAAATGCATCCAACTGGAGTAATAATGTAATCACCACCTTTATATGAAGAGACTTTCACTTTAGCCATTTTATTGGTTATTGCATAAAATTGGCAAGAATGAAAGGTAGAAATATTTATTCTTCAAAAGTTGTCCTGTTTTCTCTCTCCAAAAAATATTGGAATCGGAAACAAGAATCGATAAGCAGAATCGGAACCGGAATCGCTAAAAATTAAACGATACCCAACCCTAGTAATTACTCACCCTCATGTTGTTCTAACCCCGTATGACTTCCTTTCATCTTCGGAACACAAGTTAATATTTTTATGATGAAATCTGAGAGCTGGCTCACTCTTCTATAGGCTTCCAAGTGACTGAAACTTGCTCGATCGACTCCAGTGGCTCAACAAACGTTTATCAAGTGACGAGAATAGATTTTGTGTGCAAAAATCAACAAAATAAAAACACTGGTTGGATTTTTATCATTATAGGGTAGTTGTGTACACGTTTACATTTACATTACATTTAATCATTTAGCAGACGCTTTTATACAAAGCGACCTTACAAATGAGAACAGTAGAAACAATCAGATCAACGAGAGAACAACGGTACACAAGTGCTATGACAAGTCTCAGTTAGTCTAGTACAGAGCACGTAGCCAGGGTTTTTTTTTTTTTTTTTTTTTGAATATGATAGACAAGAAAAAGAAAAGGTTAGTACTAGTATTAGTTGGTTTAGTGCAGGCGAAAAAGATGAGTCTTTAGATGTTGTTTGAAAATGAGTAAAGACTCAGCTGTTCGAATTAAGATCGGAAGGTCATTCCACCAGCTGGGCGCAGTCCAGGAAAAGGTCTGTGAGAGTGATTTTGAACCTCTTTGGGATGGCACCACAAGACGTCGTTCACTTGCAGAGCGCAAACTTCTGGAGGGTGCATAAGTTTGTACTAGTGAGTTTAGGTATATTGGTGCCGTGCCAGTGGTCATCTTGTAGGCAAGCATCGGTACCTTAAATTTAATGCGAGTGGCTACTGGTAGCCAGTGTAACCTGATGAGGAGAGGAGTAACATGATCTGTGTTTTTGGCTCATTGAAGACAACCCTCGCTGCTGCATTCTGGATCAGTTGTAGAGGCTTGATAGTACATGCAGGAAGGCACGCCAGGAGAGCATTGCAATAGTCCAGTCTGGAGAGAACAAGAGCTTGGACAAGAAGTTGGTAGGCTTGCTCTGACAGGAATGGTCTAATCTTCCTAATGTTGTATAAGGCAAATCTACAGGACCGGGCCGTTGTAACAATATGGTCTGTGAAGCTGAACTGATGATCCATCACAACTCCAAGGTTTCTGGCTGTCCTGGAAGGAGTTATGGTTGATGCACACAGCTGTATAGAGAAGTTGTGATGAAACGATGGGTTAGCTGGAACCACCAGCAGTTCAGTCTTAGTAAGGGTTGAGCTGAAGGTGATGGTCATTCATCCAGCTAGAAATGTCACTCAGACAGGCTGAAATGCGAGCGACTACCGTCGGGTCATCTGGTTGGAATGAGAAGTAGAGTTGAGTGTCATCAGCATAGCAGTGATAGGAAAAGCCATGCTTCTGAATGACAGATCCTAATGACGTCATGTAGATGGAGAAGAGAAGTGGTCCAAGTACTGAGCCTTGAGGAACCCCAGTAGCAAGTTGTTGTGACTTAGAAACTTCACCCCTCCAAGACACCATGAAGGATCTATCAGAAAGGTAGGAGTTAAGCCACTGGAGTGCGGTTCCAGAGATGCCCATCTTTCTGAGGGTGGATAGGAGAATCTGGTGATTAACGGTGTCAAAAGCAGTAGACAAGTCCAGCAAAATGAGAACTGAGGATTTTGAAGCTGCTCTTGCCAGTCGCAGGGCTTCAGTTACCGAGAGCAGGGCAGTCTCAGTTGAAAGTTACAGAGGCTGCACATTTTTTTATTTTAGCAAACACCACAGCTGTTGATTTTATTAATCTGTTTTCTCAGAGGAAGATGAAATTGTTAATAAAATCATCTGGTTGTAGTGTTTATGTTTGAATAGCAACCTGCAGCTTTCCAGGAACATGTCTAACCATCTTCACTTTGCATTTTTCATTATCACGTCTGTTTGTTTGATACGTGGTTATAGTGTTTAATCCTGTTTGATGTTTTATTAAACATTTTGGAATGGAGCAGTTGTTCCTCAACAGCAATTGACCTCTTAAAAGAACAGTTTAAAAAGGAAGTAGTTAAAACAGATTTACTGATGTTATGTTCTTTATTGTGATCTGATGAGCTAGATTTTTATACAAAAGCTCAACTTCTTTACACGACAATTACATTTAAAACAAAGAATTTACAAAGAAACAAAAATTGTAAGTGCTGTGTATTCATTGTAAACAGAGTTACTGCATTGTTAGTGCAATTTATTTTGTTATGGACTGAAACCACTTTTACAGATTCCTCTGTAATAAATGTTATTTTTGGAATTATACTGCTGCTTTATTGACCACTGCAGGTCACACACACCTTCTGGTGAAATCAATAAGAGACATACTGTAACTGCATCTTTAAAAGGGCCTTAGTTATGGTGAACTACATTTTCGTACAGTGATAATATGTCAAAGTGGGAACCAAACTTCGTTTCAGTCCATTGTTGGGCCTCTTCAGAGGGGAAAGGATCACATCCAAAAATGGATTCCCTTTTCAATGCGGATCCCATTTCCTGCTGATACAGGTCAGCTGCAACAGAACCAACAGGCAGAAGGTCCTCGAGAAGTTTTGCAGGACACCCTTCTTTAGCCAGTTCATTTGGTATTCCCTTTCCTGTAAGACATAACATGTTTTACATTTTCAGTTTAATTAGCTACAAATGAATTAATTTAATATAGATTGAAATCTATAATAGAACAGCCAAAATTATTTAAACTGCTTAATTAATAAGTCATGACATCAATGTAGCCAGTAGAATGACATTTATTATACCTGTTTTTATTTTATTCATATTTTGTTGATGTTATGATTATACTGGAAATTTTGATTTTAAGTTTTTAATTAAAATGCTTTTGTTTTTGGTCCTCCATACTCAGTTCATCTTGGTCCACCAGCTCTACCAAAGCTGTCTTCAAAGGGCAGTTGACTCTGGCATTCACCTACGTCCACATTCTCTCGATCACACGGTTCTGTGCAGGTTTTTAAGGATAGTGTTAGTCTGCCTGCCCTCATTAGAAATACAATTAAACCTGCATTCATTTAGAAAAAAATAAATATATATTATATCTATATATACATCAACCTTGTAGAATGAGTCTGAAGGTAAGGCTGCCTTTGAGTATTGTGTCTGTGTTCTGCCAGCTTTTCCTGTATGAATAATGCCAGATAAAACTCTTTCCCACAGTCAACTCTGACCTGATCCCATAGTCCATAAGAAAGTACAGCAGGTCTGAGCGGCGCCGCCGCTCCCACCACGCGCATCACGCACTGTGCGTAGGGCACCAAGTGCTGAGGGGGCACCAAAAATAGCCTAATGAATTTTTTTTTTTAATGCTGGTATTATTTCATTAGCCTATAGAAATATTAGGCACATTTTAGCCATGTATATGTAACAAAAAGGGGGGACAAGAAAGATATTTAATAATTGCTCTAGTCTAGTCTAGAAAGTTTTTTCCAGCTGCACACACAAGGTGGTGTGACACCCAAAATCTGTGACCCATCAGATTCTGTGACCCAAATAGGAAGTAAAGCGCTCAGGGTGGTTAACGTTGTGAATTTGTCGCAGTTTGGTTAGGTTAGGCACCAAAACTACTTGGTTAGGTTTAAGAAAATATTGTGGTTTGGGTTTTGACACAGAATCTGATGGCTCGCAGAATTTGGTGTTACAGTGGCAAGTTACCACACAACCACCGAGCAATTTGGGCACAGTGTCTTGCCCAATGACATTGACATGCAGACTACTAGCACTAACAAAGTTATTTTACCTGTACACTTCCTCATAAATTATGACGTTGTTCTTTATTGGCATAGTGGAGTGACTGACAATCTTCTTGCTGAAACTATCGATAGCCATTACATGGGTCACAGCAAACATAACAAGCTTTTCATTTTGATCTACATGTAGCTTGTGCCCCATGTATTCTGCATTGTAGGGTATGGGGTTCAGATTTCGGGCACCCTAAAATATAAGAACCACAATATTATAAAATCTCAATAATCCTTGATTTGTATAATAACATTCACCTACACCTAAGTTACAGTGGTCCAAACATCTGAAGCCCTATTTCGGCAAGCAGGCTTAACAGACACTGAGCTTATCCCTCAGCTCTGAGTTGACTAAATCTGAGATGGGAAAGTTAGAGTTTTTGGTTCCAGAATAGCTGATAGAATTAGTTCAATCAACTCGTTTCGAAATACCGGTTGGAAGCATGTGAGTGGGGATGAAAAACCTATCATTAATGTAGCTCTGATACTACGATTTACCATTGCAATGGGTGAATAAAGAGCAGAGCCTCCAATCTAATCCAGTGGCACTAGAAATATACATGTGTGCCAATGCAGACCATGACATTTTATCTTAAAAAACAGGAGTGGAGGAAGGATCAGTAAGTTAAAAATATACAATTATATTCAGTGTATTCTACTTGTGGAAATGTGACTTCCATCAGGTTCAACATTTTGAACTAATTCTATCAGCTGTCCTAAAACTGTTTCATCTCTCAGGCTCAGTCAACTCAGAGCTTGTCAAGCCTGCTTCCTGAAACAGGGCCCTGATGTGTTCTATTGAAACGCAGAAATGTTACGTTGTGACCTTACCTGATGTCTTGCAATGTGGTAGGGTTAATGAACATGTCTCAACACTTTGCCCACTCTGCCCTCAGAAGCTTTAACCCCTTTAGCAGATAGATAGCCTGTCATCATTTTTCGGCCGAAAGACGATCCAGTCTGGGAGCAGGAGTGCAACTTAGTTCAAATGTTCATTGTTATGCCTAAACATTCTAACGTTACTTAGTAAAAAAGTGATTATCATTTTTTTCAAATACTGATTTTATCATTTATCGATAAAAAAAACATGTTTGGTGATCTAAGATAACATTAAATAAATAAATAAGTTGCACATAGCTGTGGTCAGCTTTTTATTTAAGAGTAACAGTTATAGCATTAATTTGTATGTTTAACAAAAGCGGTAAACGGCGATTGATAAATATAACTTACCTCAGCGACTTCAACTTCAAGTTGGCTGTCAGAACAGAAGTTCCTCCTGACAAGTCCCTGCTCAGCACACCACCTCCGCACACTCCTCTCAGAAAACCCCCGTATCTTTCCAAACTGTGAACCCAACGCAGCTGCTATATCCCCACACGATATCCCATTCTTTCGGTTTTCTAATATAAAACTAGCATATTAATCTAAAAACATTTTTACGTCTGTATCATTCAACTGTCTATGGTCTCATTGATGTCAAAGAGTATAGAAGAACGGTCAAAGTTTTTTGCTGATGTTCAAATGATTTCCGGATATGCAGCAAAACAACCATAGACAACCCATAGACTGTATACAACCACCTGCACACCACACCACACCACCAACAGCTCAAATCTATGACAACCGCCACTGATCTATATATCAGCGGTCCGCAACCTTTTAAGCGCCACGGACCGGTTTAATGTCAGACAATATTTTGACAGACCGGGCTTTAAGTTGTGACGGATAAATACAACAAAATAAAATGATACGACTGGCATAAAAACTGTGGTATATTGTAAATATAATAATAAACATGAATCCACTGTGTATTCGTATGCAACTTTATTAGCAGCGTCCTCGTAACATCGCGCCAACAACATAACATGAATAACATCTTCTCTGCCCCCTAACCCTAACGCTCACTTTTTTATATATAAAAAATATATATAATGAGCGAGTACATCATGAATCCATTTTCCAAACCGTGAATCACTACGGTACACCTATAATAAGTGTTTATATTGAGACTATTTTAGTCTGGTTGGGGTCGGCAACGCTGCAGAGTAGCACAGATGTAAACAGAGAGAAGTAGCTCCGGCTACAATGTTCTTCCGCCAGACGCGGGCGCCAAAAGTTACCGACTGCAGCTAATGTAAGTTATTTATTGTTTCTTGTGCGGCCCGGTACCAAATGACGCACGGACCGATACCGGTCCGCGGCCCGGGGGTTGGGGACCACTGCTATATATGACTGGATCGCTCATCGCGCTCTAAACTGCCAACAGGCAGTGAAGCCACCGGAAGTGTTCGATCCGCCATTTCACTAATCCCTACCGGCAGAGAGCACCATTGAGTCACATGCAATCCGCTAACCTAAAATCGCCCGATTTTAAGCAAATCAGTCAAACGGTATTATTTTTTGTGTTGTATGTAAATTTATTTTACTTCAGATGTTATCTGCAATGTTTACGGTCTTTTTGGGGCAGTATAAGCGATATATTTAAACCGTTTAGGTGGGTGTGTCTGCTGCGCACTGACGACACAGATAACAATCAAACACAAAATATAGCCAGTTTCATATATAGCAAGATCATAATTATTCAGGAATTATTAAATATGAACCTATTAGTATCAGAAATTGATTTGAATATATTACAACGAATAATACAATTATGTTGTTAATGTTGCTCTATAATGAAATGAAAAGCTTAACTTACTATCTTGGAAATAAAGCTTTATGTATTTAAATCCGTACTGTATATAGTCAGTTTCTCTGAATATATATAAATGTGTTCTATATTATAGATCAGTGACAACCGCTTACTACTTACGATCGCTTCCGGTTCACGAAAAAGTACCAATGCAGGATTAGGTCATACATAGTATTTTGATTTCCGATTTCCATCTATAAACACAATCGGATAACGAGATTGTTTTCCGGCTAGAGCGGCGGATGTTGGTCGACTTCCGGGGCGGACACACGTGTCAGGAGCGAAATTGGAATAGAGTTTGACTGTATCAGAGGATTATTTTGAACTGATTTATTGGATTACTCATTGGACATTGGACTGAGGACTCTGTAACGGTAGGTCGGTAGTTAGGTGGTGTGTGGGAGTGTGGGAGGACGGCCTGTATAGGTCCAGTAGCGGTGCTCCTTCTCTACTTCCCATCGACTAAATAATTTCAAACTTTTTCAGAATGACAGAAAGGGAATCAGGAGATGAAAACCATCGACTAAATGAATTTAGAGA
>NW_024872878.1:0-15405 GCF_018340385.1 Cyprinus carpio
GAGACAGAGACAGGACAGACAGACAGGGACCAGAGAGAAACAAAAAAAACAGGACATACCGAGAGAGAGACAGAGATGGACAAAGAGAACAGACAGACCGAGAGAGACAAAGCGATTGGACCAGAGAGTAAAGACAGACCAAAAAACAAAAAAGAGAGAGAGACAGAAAGGAGACGTAAAGAGAGGACAGACAGAGAGAGAGGACAGAGATGGCCAGAGAGAAGACAGACAGAGAGAAGAGACAGACAGAAAGAAGGAACAGACAGAGACAGACAGAGAGAGAGGACAGGACAGAAAGAGAGAGAGACAGACAGGACAGACAGAGGGACAGACAGAGACGAAAAAGAGAAAGAAAAAGAAAAAAGGACAGGGGGAAACACAGACAGAGAGAGAGACAGACAGAGACAGACAGAGAGAGAGACAGACAGAGACAGACAGAGAGAGAGACAGACAGAGAGACAGACAGAGAGAGAGACAGACAGAGACAGACAGAGAGAGAGACAGACAGAGACAGAAGACAGAGAGAGAGAGACAGACAGAGAGAGACAGACAGGGCAGGGGAAGACAAGATGGTAGATACATAGAGAAGACAGAGAGAGAGACAGACAGACCGAGAGCGAGAGACAGACAGAGAGAGAGACAGACAGAGACAGACAGAGAAGACACAGACAGACGAGAGAGACAGGAGGAGAGACAGACACAGAGACAGACAGACAGAGAACAGACAGACAGACATAGAGGAGACAGACAGACACAGACAGAGAGAGGGACCAGACAGACAGACAGTGAGACAGACAGACAGAGAGACAGACAGAACGAAAGAGAGAGAAAAGGAAAAGAGAGACAGACAGTTTTAAATGGACGTTCATCTAAAGTTTTTTAAATGTTGCTGCTTATTTAAGAACATTCAAAAGTAACATTGCTATAATGTTTGCAAAATGATACAATGGAATTTCCCCTTGTATAACAAAGACTGCACATTCAGAAATAAAGTGTTGTACTAACACATCAAGTGTTAGACTAAACTACACCATTGTGTGTTTTTATGCAACTGGTTTTAAAAAGTTATGACCAGTCTTGTAGAAAAAATGAGATGACTAGCTTTGAAGAGACTAGCTTGTGTCCTCAGTTAATACCCATAACCCTCACACAATGTGAAACGATCCCAGCATGTGTTTTTTTGTGTTGATTGTCCTGGCAAAAAACTCACAGAAGAAACGCCAGTTTTTAAATAGAGCTGGTCTCTGAGACGCCCATGTAACAGTGATAGCAACAAAATGACAGCAGTATGTTATAGAGGAACACCTGTGGACACTGGAGACGTGGATGAGATCCAATCGACAGCTTCACCCTGATGAACCTCCACAGCGCTCACCGGGATCCGGTTACCCTCGCTGCAAATATTCAGCTAGAAGCTTCAGCGATGTTTGAAGATGAGCAAACACTGTGATTTTGACCATCAGTTCATCCGGGTTACAGAAACATCGTGATGAACATGAGAGGGAACGCTCTGGCAAACGGTTCTCTCAAAGTTATAAACAAACGTTCTTTCTAGTAATATTAATAGAAGTTCATTCAGAGCTTTCTGGTTTTTAGTAATGATCTTAAAACGTTAGCACCAAAACATCAAATGAAACGGTTTCATTTCTGAAACATTTTTAGTTGGAGTGTGTTGTTTCACCTTGTTTCAAATGTTTTATTAATGTTTTTGTTGTTGTTGTGTGAACGTTAAGTGAACATTCCATTGTATCATTTTGCAAACATTATGTGAACGTTACTTTTGAACGTTCTGAAATAAGTTAGCAACATTTAAAAAAGCATTCCACGAACATCCAACTCAAAATGTTTCATGTTCCATGTTTATAACGCTGTGCAAACTTTATTAATAAAGACATGACCACTTTAAACACACGTGTTCTTCCCTGCTCACAAATCCAGGTTATAAAACTATGTGGGAACACTGTTTCGAAACATTCCTAAAACCTCGAACAGTCCAGTTTTCATGGTAATGTTTTATATTTGTTTATTATGTTTACGTCCCTCAAACATTATTTTAAGAACGGTTTGTTCGATTATTTACACAACTGTGGAGGTTTAAAGTGAAAGTCGTGAGAGCTTGTGTCAGATCAGCTGAAGATTCCTCTCGATTCTCGACATTAACACCGCGTCAAGCATCGTTTATGAGGGATTATGTAACGAGAGCGGTATTATTGTCACCTTTAATGTGGAGGAGTCTATTTGTGGAAGTGTTCAGTTTCAGGAGGTTTGGCATCGCCGCATCTTCTGGAGGATTCCAGCGCGCTCCTTCACTGACTCGCGCTGCAGATACGTGATTTCAAACACGTTTCACGAACACGCCCCCCGTCTGTCATTGGTCAGTCCGACGGCTAGCCCCGCCCCCAGGCTAAGATGATTGGTGGAGTTAGAGTTGATCAACCCAATACTTTGAAAGCGATTTTTGTTGTATTAAAATAAATAAAAACATACCAAGATGGTTCTGACACATTAAATTCTACTAAAGAACTGAATGCGAGCTGAATAATGGATACTGTAGTCTGTGTTAGAGCATCATTGATTCTGTTATTTTGGCTGTTTATTTCTGTGAAGCTGCTTTGGATCAGTCTGTATTGTATAAAGTGCTTTAGAGATGAATCTGACTTATTTTAGCTCATATGTATTACACAACAGAAGGGTTCAAATACATACTAACATCTTTCTTGGAAATTAAAAATAATGTGTTTTCTTTGAAAAGGCACATTTATGAATGTAAAAATATGAATTTATGAAAAAGAAGGCATAAATTAATTATAAAGTCTAGTTTAAAAAAAGATACAAGTTTGGAAATAAATTCCTTTTTATAAAGTTTGAAAATTCAATCCAAAACTGTTCCCAAATAAGTGGATTATTGTTTCTTCAAATTGATGACAAAAGGAGCAACTGGGTGAAATACTGTTATTAAAATAAATCACTGGGTGTCATTTATTAATTATTTCTTCAACAACTTGTTTGAAATATTTGTTGAAGAAGCCACAAATCTTTCTCCATGTAGGGATAGTTGACCTTAAATGCTCCTGTGTCGTCATTTACTCAACCCTCATGTAAATCATAAAATAACATATTTTATCATTTCTCTTTTTTTCTCTCAAGTGGGGTTCAGTGTTATTTGGATCACAACATTCTTCAACGTATTTTCTTTTGCGTCTCAAATAATAGAGAAAGTCTGATTTGGGACGACACGAGGAGAGTAAATGAGGTCAGTTACTGTTTTCAAGAAGTCAGATGAACAGAACTCTGAAAATGAAGGAAATATGAGTATGCTTTATAATAATATGAGATATTTAACATCAGCTTAAAACAATAGATCCATTTGAGTATTTTATATTTTATCACATATATTGATTACTCATTTTGTCTGAGAGGTTTATGCAATATACATACTGTTTGTCCAAAATGAGTATGTTTTAAATGTTTCACACACACACACACACACACACACACACACACACACACACACACACGGGTTTGAAGCAGCAGCTCCAGCTGGAGTGGTTTTATATTGTAATGTGATCCACTTTGAGCTGCTTTACCAGCTGCTGGATTCCAACAATGGGACGTCACTGGCATGATCGCCATGGCAACAGTGCTCCTGGATCAGGTGGACTCACGAGGAAAAGAGGAGATGGAGCGACAGAATTCCCCTCCTGAATCCGAGGCGGATGCTACATCTGCTCTGCCTTCTGGAAAGATCATACTGAGGTTATTTAAGATCACATACAAGTCAACAAGCTACTGTAAATGGAAGAAGAGACGACTTTAACCCTTCAAACGCACTCGTGTCTCATGAAGCATCATTTCTGACGCTGATTCTCCACACATGCACTTCTGCAGTAATGATGCTGAAAATTCAGCTTTGAGTCACAGGAATAAATTACACTTTAATATATATTCACTTAGAACACACATTTTAAATAGCATCATTTTTGCTGTGTTTTTGATCAAATGAAAGTAGTCTTGGTGAACAGAAGAGATTCATCTGCTCTGCCTTCTGGGAAGATTACACTGAGGTTATTTCAGGTCACATACTAGTAAACAAGCTAACAGAGAACTGTCTCTAAACTTTCACTAATGTTTTCTGAAAGTTATACAAATGTTAGGACAAAATTGTTCTTAAAGTAATGATTATGGAACATTCTAATAACTTTAATATTTGATATACTTTCATTTTTTTAAAACATCCTTATGATGTTATTCATACCTGAACATTCAAAGAAATGTTCTTTTAACCTTCAAATAACGTTATGATCACAAGAAGAAAACTTTACCATTTTAACGTTTTTGGGAATATAAAAATAAACATTCAAATGCTATATTTTGGGTGAAAATATAGTAAAACACTAAGAAACATTTTTTGAATAACGTTATAATTACAAGCAAATTGGATAGTTAAACGTTCTTAGAATTAAAAAAATGTTCAAATATGTTTTTTTGAGTGAAAAAGTTTTTGTAACGTTTAAATAATATTATAAGCACAAAAACGTGACATTTTAACATTCTTAGAATATTTATTAAATATAAATATTTCAATTTTGGGTCAAAATATAGTAAAATGCCGTGAGAAGCATTATTGTAATCTATATATAATGTTATAATTACAAGAAAACTGATTATTTTAACGTTCTTTAAATATAAAATTAAAATAAACGTTGAAATAATGTTATATTTTTTGTGGTTTTTGTTGTAAAATGTTGTAAGATGTTTTTTTGTATGTTTTTTTAAGTTTTAAACAATGTTCTAAGAAAACTGAATATTTGAATGTTCCATGAAAAATAAATGTTCAAAGAACGTTATATTTGGGGTGAAAAGTAAAGTTAGTAAAACGCTTTCAGGACATTTAAAAATAAATGTTCAAATAACATATTTTGGGTGAAAATGAAGTTGTTATAGGGTTTAAATAATGTAATCACAAGAAAACTTTTCAGAAACATTCCCACAATGTTTTTTATAACCTGAGAAGTGGAAGAGGAGGAGACTTCAACCCCTCAAACACTCATATGGGCATTTCTGACACAGAAACATGCACACACACACACACACACACACACACACACACACACACACACACACACACACAGATACACACACACACACACACACACACACACAGATACACACAGATACACACACAGATACACAAACAGACACACACACACACACACACACACACAAACAGATACACACAGATACACACACACACACACACACACACACACACACACACAGATACACACAGATACACACACAGATACACAAACAGACACACACAGATACACACACACACACACACAGGATCTTTCTACACACTCTTGTCACACGTGTGTTCGGGCTCAAAGGCATCAGTCTGTAAACCACCGACAATAGAGATGCCAGCTAGCCCTCATCCCACTGAAGAGCTGCAGCAGCTGGACACTGATCCAGAACCCAGTCAACCCCTCAGCAGACGTTTAAATACTGTGACCTCACCCCCTGCTGGACCCTGCTGCTCCAATTCGGTCCGGCGTGGCTGCTTTAAGAGCTGAGGGATGTGACAGCTGTGACTCACAGAGACTTCAGGTGAACCTTGTGCAGGTAAGAAGCGCTGGAGCCACATCTGCAGAAAGATCTTCTGTCTTTGCTCTTTCACCTAACTGAATGCTTTGTCCATTGAAATGCATGCTGGGGTTTCAGACACGTCTGGATTGTGTCACAAGACATTGTGTTGATTGCATGGACAAGCTTTTGCAGTTTTGCAGCGTGCATTTAATTATTAATGCAAACTCAGATTCTGCTGTGCTGTAGTTGGAGAAGCTCCTGCTCAATGATGGTGTGTTTGTAGTTTTAGTTTGAGGAGAAAATAACCTCCTCTGTCAAAATCTTAGTTTGGAGACATTTGGGGATGAAAAAATGTTACACTGCTGTTCAGAAGTTTGGGATCAGCACTTTTTTTTGGACAGAAATTGCATTCAGTTGATCAAAAGTGACAGTAAAGTCCTTTATAATGTCACAAAAGATTTCTATTTTAAATAAATGCTACTTTGAACTTTCTATTCATCCTGAAAAATAAAATGTTTCACAGTTTCCACAAAAATATTGTGTAGCACAACTGTTTTCAACATTGATGATAATCAGAAATGTTTCTTGAGCAGCAAATCATCATATTAGAATGATTTCTGAAGATCATGTGACACTGAAGACTGGCGTAATGATGCTGAAAATAAAGCTGTGCATCACAGAAATAAATTACAGTTTAACACATATTCACATAGAAAACAGCTGTTTTACATTGTAATAATATTTCCCAATTTTTTTAAGTATTTTTGATCAAATAAACACAGCCTTGGTGAGCAGAAGAGACTTTAAAACCTCTGAACCTTTAAAAATGTGGTTTTCTTGTCTATAATCATTAGAAATGATTTTATATAAAAACAATAGTCTATGATATGTGATAGGGACAGTAAGTGTGTGTGTGTGTGTGTGTGTGTGTGTGTGTCACAGCAGTTAAACTGATGATAGATTTGTGTTTGATTCAAAGCCAAACAGGGGGTGAAACTTGGACGGATGAATAGACAGATGGATGGATAGATGGCTGGCTTAATTTCTAAATGACCAGCATACTTGTCTATTTTCACATCTCTCTCTCTCTCTCTCTCTCTCTGTCTGATCCAGAGCTCCGGTCGTCCCCAGTCTTCCAGCTGTCGTGTTTCTGCTCTAAACGGCTCAGATGGACCGATCCGCACAGGAGCTGTTTCTGAACTTTATGATTGTGTTGATCACAGTTCTGCTCATGTGGTTACTGGTCAAACAATATCAGGACGCATGAAGAGCGAAGAGCTCATTCCTCACCACCATCATCATCATCATCGTCCTCAGCTGTGAAGATGAGCTCCAGCACCGGACGATGATGTTTCTGCAGACGGATGGGAGATGTGCCAGTCAGGATGGATCGTCTCGTGATGCCTTCAAAAGCAGCACAGTTTCTCCGTATGGGTTATTGTTATGTGTTAAATGTTAAATGATTTGATACTCTGGATGTTTAATGTGATAAATTGGGAAAAACACTCAAATTAACTGCCGAAAGAGTACCAGCAATGTGTTGAGTAAAGACATTGTTTTATTGGTTTAAATAAAGAACTCTTTGGCAATGCAACGGTGTGTGTTTGTGTTACGGCATGTATCTCTAGATCCATATATCAACCTCACATTAAGAGACAGAATTACACCTCTCGACATGAACTTCTAAATAAATATTCTGTACTTCAGCTGTTCAGAGATCAGTCGCGTCATTCCTCGATCAGGGAAACATCAGACACAAGCGAGCGTGCGTGTTCTTCTGCTCGCGGACGCAAAACTCTGATGAAGGCGCTTCGATGGAGAGAGGATTGACGCTCACGCTTCAGCACCCTGGACAGCGCTCGGGCTCCACTGCGCATGCGCCGGCGCAGAACGCGTGATGACGCGCACGAAAGACGTACGGTTTATTTTAATTATCGTTAGCGTCATTAATTACCAGTAGAAATTCACAACTTGACGTCATTTCCTCGAATCAGCGACTGTTGTGATAGTGATTGTACACTGAATATTTGTCAAAACTAAGGCAATATTTGGCACATGCACTGATTCTCCTTGAAGTTTTGTCTTTAGAGATCAGACTGGGGCTAGTTGTCACACAGAGGAGGAGTTCTGACATTCTCAGGTTATATTATCATTCATAAATACATATTTAAAACATCTGATTAGTTTTGCTTGAGAGTGTGTATTTATTGGTTTATTATTTGAAAGTCTTTTTGGTTTGGATTGGGTGGGGATTTTTACTTTATATTGTACTTAAACTTATAGTTATTAGTGGTGCTTGCCGAAGGCAAAGCAACACTATTACTATCTCACATACTTATTATTCTTCTTTTTCTTCTTCTTATAGATTCCGTACAAATTTCGGCGCGTAACTAGTCCCGCAGTTTTTGTCACAGACCCGCAAAAGTGGTGTCAAATCGTGCGGCCTATACGGGAATGGTGTGCTATGACTTTTATAAGCGATCGGGCGTACGATGTTCGCACACCGGGCGAAATATCGCCCGAAAAATCGCATAGACAATGCATTGCGGCCGACTTTGACGGATCATAGCTCCAAGAGAGAATTTGGCAGAAACATGTGAATCACCACATTTGGAGATGCTATCAGGGCTGTGCGAGAACATACCCCGCAGTGGGGTATAAGTTGTACCCCTGGGGCGCAAGAGCCCCCCAAAGTTGCCCCCATAGACATATTATGGTGAGGGATCGCCCATGAAACAGTGCGTTTTTCCTACTATGGTATTTTACATAGGAGTTTTTGCATTGAACATAACTCTGGATCACAATGTCATAGAGACATGGGGGGTGGGCTCATTTTACTCAGGCAACCAATCACTCTGTCAGGATCATTGTGAAGCAGTCAAGACACGCCCTAGCAACCATTTAGGGTCCCTTAGTAACGAGCTCCATAGACTTCCATTGAAAAAGATAAAATTAATATCTTTGGATAGAAGTGTCATAGAAACATGAGGGCGGGCTCGTTTGACTCTGGGCAGCAAACGGCCAATCACGGATCACATTCAAGACTTCATAGCCACGCCCTAGCAAACCATTTTAGAGCACCTTAGCAACCCAAAGCATAGAGGAATATCTTCAAATCTGAATATCATAAAGGCATAGGGGTTGGTTTATGTCATTCATACAGACAAGCAGCCTTTGGAGTATCATCATTGGCAGCTGTCAGGGCCCACCCCTAGCAACCAATCACAGTACCCTAGCAACCATTTTGCAAGGTCTATATCTCTGCATCAGAGCAATGTACAGACATGGGGGTTGTTTTATATTGTCAAGCAGCCTTTTGAGTATCAGCATTGGCAGCTGCAAAGCCACTCCATAGCAACCAAATGGAGTACCCTAGCAACCGTTTTGCACGACCTATATCTCTGCATCAGAACAATGTAGAGACATGGGGGTTGGCTTTATATTGTCAAGCATCCTTTGGAGTATCATCATTGGGAGCTGCCAGCGCCACTCCCTAGCAACCAAACAGAGTACCCTAGCAACCGTTTGCAAGACCTATATCTCTGAATCAGAACATCGTAAAGACATGGCGGTTGGCTCTTTTGACTCATGCTAGCAAACTGGAATTCCAACATTCTAGTCATGCTAGCAGTGAATAGCTACATTCTAATAGTGATTAGCTAAGATATAAATCAGACTATGAACTCTATAAAAAGACCTAAGCAACCGAGGGCCGAGTTTTGCCACTGCAAGCACCACTCACATTTTCTTCAGGAAATGTACATTCTAGTTATTATTATTCTTCTGAGACTAAATTTCTGACTGCTACTCCTCCTAGAGCTTTAGCTCTACAGACTCCAAACTCAGCCCAGATCTTTCAGACTGATCTGACTCGAGTTGCTATATCTTTTTAAACTGATTGGACTTACGGTTTTCATAAAAATGAAGATTAAAAATCATAAAACTCCCATAGACTTGCATTGAAAAGCCTCTGCTCACCTGAACATTCCGTAAACTCCAACTGTCAA
Source organism: Cyprinus carpio (assembly GCF_018340385.1). NCBI lineage: Eukaryota > Metazoa > Chordata > Actinopteri > Cypriniformes > Cyprinidae > Cyprinus > Cyprinus carpio. The sequence continues at coordinate 9,597 of NW_024872878.1, forward strand.
AAATTCAAATCTAAACACACTGAAGCTCATTGGACTCAATCAGACTGTTTCTATCTATCTATCTATCTATCTATCTATCTATCTATCTATCTATCTATCTATCTATCTATCTATCTATCATCTGACTATATCTATCTATCATCTGACTATATCTATCTATCTATCTATCTATCTATCTATCTATCCTAGCAACATGCTAATAATGTTAGAAACATGCTAGTCACATGCTAATCATGTTAGAAACATGCTAGTGACATGCTAGTAACTTGCTAATCATGCTAGTGACATGCTAGGTCACTTGCTAATCATGCTAGGGAACATGCTAGCGACATGCTAGTCAATCGCTAATCATGCTAAAAACATGCTAGTCAATATGCTAATCATGCTAAAAAACATGCTAGCGACATGCTAGTCACTTGCTAATCATGCTAGAAACATGCTAGCGACATGCTAGTCACTCGCTAATCATGCGAACTAGTCCACTGCTAATGCTCATGCTAGTGACATGCTAGTAACTTGCTAGTCATGCTAGTGACATGCTAGAAACATGCTAGCGACATGCTAGTCACTCGCTAATAATGCTAGAAACATGCTAGCGACATGCTAGTCAATAGCTAATCATGCTAGGTCACAAAAAAACATGCTAGTCACTTTCTAATCATGCTAAAAACATGCTAGCGACATGCTAGTCACTTGCTAATCATGCTAGAAAACATGCTAGCGACATGCTAGTCACTCGCTAATCATGATATAAAAACATGGTAGTGACATGCTAGTCACTTGCTAATCATGCTAGAAAACATGCTAGTCGACATGCTAGTAACTTGCTAATCATGCTAGTGACATGCTAGTCACTTGCTAATCATGCTAGAAACATGCTAGCGACATGCTAGTCAATCGCTAATCATGCTAAAAAAACATGCCGTGACATGCTATCATTCGGTAATCATGCTTAAAAACATGCTAGCTACATGCTAGTCCCTCGCTAATCATGCTAAAAACATGCTAGCGACATGCTAGTCACTCGCTAATCATGCTAGAAAACATGCTAGCGACATGCTAGTAACTTGCTAATCATGCTGGTGACATGCTAGTCACTTGCTAATCATGCCTAGCTAGACAGAAACATGCTAGCGACATGCTAGTCAGTCGCTAATCATGCTAAAAAAATGCTAGTCACTCACTAATCATGCTAAAATCATGCTAGCGACATGCTAGTCATTTGCTAATCATGCTAGAAACATGCTAGCGACATGCTAGTCACTCGCTAATCATGCTAAAAACATGCTAGTGACATGCTAGTCACTTGCTAATCATGCTAGAAACATGCTAGCGACATGCTAGTAACTTGCTAATCATGCTAGTGACATGCTAGTAACTTGCTAATCATGTTAGCAACATGCTAGTCACTTGCTAATCATGCTAGAAACATGTTAGCGACATGCTAGTCACTCGCTAATCATGCTAGTGACATGCTAGTCATTTGCTAATCATGCTAGAAACATGCTAGCGACATGCTAGTCACTCGCTAATCATGCTAGAAACATGCTAGTGACATGCTAGTCACTTGCTAATCATGCTAAAAACATGCTAGCGACATGCTAGTCACTTGCTAATCATGCTAGAAACATGCTAGCGACATGCTAGTCACTCACTAATCATGCTAAAAAAACATGCTAGCGACATGCTAGTCACTCGCTAATCATGCTAGTGACATGCTAGTAACTTGCTTATCATGCTAGAGACATGCTAGTCACTTGTTAATCATGCTAGAAACATTCTAGTGACATGCTAGTCATTTTGCTAATCATGCTAGAAACTTGCTAATCATGCTAGCAAAATGCTAGTAACTAGCTTATCGTGCTAGAAAACATGCTAGTAACTTTGCTAATCATGCTAATGACATCCTAGTAACTAGCTTATCATGCTAGCAATATGCTAATCACTTGTTTTATTAAACTTCTTAAACTTTTCAAACTTTCTAAACTTTTCAAACTTTCTAAACTTTTTTCAAACTTTTTAAACTTTTCAAAATTTCTAAACTTTTCAAACTTTCTGTTCAGTCTTTCTCAAGCCAACTTAAAGTTTGTCTTGACGAACTTTTTTATCTAGTTATTATTATTATTATTCTTCTGAGACTAAATTTCTGACTGCTACTCCTCCTAGAGCTTTAACTCTACAGACTCCAAACTCAGCCCAGCTCTTCAGACTGATCTGACTCGAGTTGCTATATCTTTTTAGACTGATTGGACTTACGGTTTTCATAAAAATGAAGATTAAAAATCATAAAAATCCCATAGACTTACATTGAAAAGCCTCTGCTCATCTGAACATTCCGTAAACTCCAACTGTCAAAAATTCAAATCTAAAACACACTGAAGCCCATTACACTCAATCAGACATGCCTTCTATGTACTATTACTAACCCTTTCAAACCTCATTCAGACTCATCTATCTATCTATCTATCTATCTATCTATTTATATTTATATTCATCTATCTATCTATCTATCATCTGACTGTTTTCTATATCTATCTATTATCTGACTGTATTTTCTATCTATCTATCTATCTATCTATCTATCATCTGTTTCTGCTATCTATATCTATCTATCATCTGACTGTTTCTATCTATCTATCTATCTATCTATCTATCTATCTATCTATCTATCTATCATCTATCTATCTATCTATCTATCGTTATAATCATCTGACTATTTCTATCTATCTATCTATCTATCTATCTATCTATCATCTGACAATTTCTATCTATCTACTATCTATCTAATCCTAGCAACATGCTAATAATGTTTAGAAACATGCTAGTAACTTGTTAATCATGCTAGCGACATGCTAGTCACTTGCTAATCATGCTAGGAAACATGCTAGCGACATGCTAGTCACTCGCTAATCATGCTAGCGACATGCCTTGTAACTTGCTAATCATGCTAGAAACCTGCTAGCGTCATGCTAGTCACTCGCTTAATCATGCTAGCGACATGCTAGTAACTTGCTAATCATGCTAGAGACATGCTAGTAACTTGCTAAATCATGCTAGAGACATGCTAGTGACATGCTAGTCATTTGCTAATCATGCTGGAAAACATGCTAGTAACCTTGCTAATCATGCTAGCAAATATGCTAGTAATGAGCTTATCGTGCTAGAAACATGCTAGTAACTTTGCTAATCATGCTAATGACATCCTAGTAACTAGCTTATCATGCTAGCAATATGCTAATCACTTGTTTTATTAAAACTTCTTAAACTTTTCAAACTTTCTAAACTTTTCAAACTTTCTAAATTTTTCAAACTTTCTGTTCAGTCTTTCTCAAGCCAACTTAAAGTTTGTCTTGACAAACTTTTTTATCTAGTTCAAAACTAGAATCACATTTGTATGGAAGCTCGTTTCTGTCAATTGATGAGAAAATTAAAAGGAAACTTAACACACAATTTGGATTTTTTTCTTGCGATTCTGAGAAATAAGTCAGAATTTAGAATTCTGAGAAAAAACAGTTGGAATGGTGAGATATAAACAGAGCTAAAAAAATAAAATTACCTTAAATTTTGTGGCAAAAAAAAAAAATCAGATTTGCGAGGAAAAAAAGACGGAATTCCTACATCGCACAATTCTGAGTTTATATTGCGCAATTTTAAGAAAAAAAAAAAATTAAATTGTGAGATAAAAAGTTGCAAGTTACTGTGGAGAAAAAGGCTTCCTTACATTTTTTGATCTCTTTGCCTAAATAAAAAATCCAAATCTTCATTTTTTGTAATATCTGAAGAGCAACACAAAAGGAAAAATGAGTCAAGAAAATTAAAATGTTTTTTGACATCAAGCTGACACAAATATGTGCAATTGTAATGAAATTAAAGACTCCAAATTTCTTTACTGAAATGACTTTATTGGTAAAATTAAATCAAGAGGAAAACTCAGGCATGAGTCGAGGTGGTGTGGTGTGTGTGTGTTCACTGTGATGTCGCCATGATGCTGGACACACCTGCGAACACCAGAGAACATCCGTCATCATGAGAAACACGTCTTCAACATTAAAGCCAGAAGTCGATGTCATTAAGAGAAACTCACTCTCAAAGTGAATTTTCTCCACGATGTTCTTGGGCTTGACGCACTCCTCCTGGCTATGAATGAATATCTGTCCATCTTCATTCTCCGTCCAGCCGTACTTATTCATCCAGACCTTCACCTGCGTGTCTGCAGTGAGATTAACATGATCAGGGGGTTTATTGTGTGTGTGTGTGTGTGTGAGTGAGTGTGTGTGAGTGTGTGTGTGTGAGAGAGCGAGTGTGTGTGTGTGTGTGTGTGTGTGTGTGTGTGTGTGTGTGTGTGTGTGTGTGTGAGAGAGAGCGTGTGTGTGTGTGTGAGAGAGAGCTAGTGTGTGAGTGTGTAAGTGGGAGTGTGTGAGTGAGCGAGTGTGTGTGAGTGAGTGAGCGAGTGTGTGTGTGTGAGTGAGTGAGCGAGTGTGTGTGTGTGAGTGAGTGAGCGTGTGTGAGTGAGTGTGTGTGTGTGTGTGTAAGAGTGTGTGAGTGAGTTTGTGAGTGTGTGTGTGTGTGAGTAAGAGAGAGAAAGAGAGAGAGAGAGAGAGAGAGTGAGTGAGCTTGTGTGTTGTGTGTGGAGGACGGCGTCTCACCCAGAGGATCTCCCAGCATCTCAGCCAGCAGCCGGTGCTCGATGTTCTGGTATGTGATTCCCACGACGTGACAGATGACTGAAGACACAGAACAGACACATTCAGACCAAAACACAGAGAAAACTCCTGCTGCTGGAAACCACGTCTTTCACTGAGAACATAGAAGATCCAGAAATCACAACACACCCGGGTTCACTGCACCTTTAGAGGAAATTCATCTTAATAATAATAATAACAATACTACGTAAAGGCTGTGGTGAGCGCAGATGTCTCGTAGTTCTGTGTGTGCAGTTTAGAGACTCGTATGATGAAAACTAAACGTAAGCATCAAATTTATCTAAATTTTATGACTGTTTTGGTGCAAGAAATCTTGTCTAACATTATAACTTTAATTTCTACGCATGCTTGTTTCTGCCATGGGATAAAAACTTTTTAACTCACAATTCAGTCTTTTTTCTTGCAATTGTGAGAAAAACATAACTCTGAGGGAAAAAGTCAAAATTGCGAAATATAAACAGAATTGTGAGAAAAATGATATAATATTCAGATATAAATACAGAGTTGTGAGATATAAACAGAGAATAGCAAGATATGAATGCAAGCACGAGGAAAAGTCAAAATTTTGAGATAAAAAGTCATTATCACTTTTTATTTTTTTAATAATTCCATCGTGGAAACAGGCTTCCTTAGGTTTCAGTGAACAGCAGATGATGAAATATAATGGTTTATAATATCAGTAACACAGCAATTGCTTACATTTCCGCACGGAGTCCTCGAACCCTGTGATTCCATCAATGAGATCTCGATTCTCCTCCAGACTGGCCTGAGAAACACACAGCATCAGCAAACACACACTGAACACACACACACACACACACGCTTACAGGGACTCTCCACAGGCCTCATGATTCCTCTACTGTACAAACTGTGTTTTCTTTGCGTGAATTATGCGTGTGACTTCTGTTCAGCTGTAAACAATCAGTGAAAGGCTCGCTCTATGAACCTGATAATACGTCGTTGTTTTTTATGTGTGTGTGTGTGTGTGTGTGTGTGTGTGTGTACCCAGAAGCTCTGGAAGTGGCAGGTCTCCAGCAGGTTCCCAGGTACAGGATCTGTCTTATCGGACGCCTCCTCCTGCTGCGACACTGCAGTCAAGGAAAACC
>NW_024872879.1:0-13110 GCF_018340385.1 Cyprinus carpio
TTTCAAAAATACAGCATTTGAAAACATAATTCAAAATGCGCGACACCTACAATGGTCCTACACGTGGAAAAAATGGACATCATTCGATCGGCATGACCCACCGAATCTAAAGAGACCAGTTTTGTGATTTTGGCCAAAAACTTCAGAAGGTTATAAAGCAAAAATATGCATTTTTCATACTCTGACCACTAGGTGGCGCTGCGTCGAAACACTGAAGGTAGTCTCAGGTCATGCTTGTTATAACACCACACCAAGTTTGGTCTCAATACGCCAAACCGTGCGGAGTTATAGCCTCACAAGCATTTTTGCGTGCTTTTCGTAGAATTTTTTTCGCGTGGTATTCGAGAACGGTTGGACCAATCTCAACTTGAATTCCATAACTTTTTGCCGGCATCGTCTGAAGATGATCTGAGCCTTTTTTCGTGAAAATCGGACTAAACCGTCTATAGACGAGTTCGAAAAAGTAGGTTTTCGAACAATTGAAAATAGCGAAAAAAAACTAAACCTTGCGATTTTTGAATTTCGGGGTTCATTCGACTTGGCCTGAGCCAAGGATTCAGAGGAAAAAACGAATTTTCATTTTGTGGCTTACGGTTTCAAAAGTTATTAGCATAAAAAATATTGAAATTTTAGACAAGTGGTGGCGCTAGAGAGTAGGAGATAGAGACTTCAAATTTGCTATAGTTATGCTGGGACTGTCCTCTATCAGTGTGCCAAATTATACAACTTTCCCGCAATCGGTAACAGCCTTCTATCGGGCTGGCCATAGACTTGCGGCGGAAGAAGAAGAAGAAGACGAAGCAAAGAAGAAGAAATATAGCTGCAAGCAGCAATTACAGGGGCTCACTAGCACCGATCGCCCACCGCATGGCAAATTGAGGAGCTAAAGCATGGCATGGAGCATCACACCCACAATAGCGTAAACAATGAGCAATTACAGCAAATTTTAGGATGATTGTTAGTCAAAATGGCTTGAAAATCATAAATACAAGCACTAGTATTATGATGAAATGGCTTATCACTTTTGACCAACAGGTGACGCTGTAATCAAATCATTTTGGTGTTTTCTGTGTGAGGTGATAATGGCACACACAATGTTATGGTGTCAGTATGCCAAAGCATTGCAGAGATACAGGCTTGAAGTGTCATTTTGGCATCATGCCTGAAAGTCCGTCGCTGTGGTATAACGGAAAACAATTTTGTCTATCGACATGAAATCCATAACTTTTTGTCACCACAGTCTGAAGATCATCTGTCTCGATTTTGGTGAAACTTGGACCAACGGTTGATGAGGAGTTTGAAAAAGTAGGTTTTCAACATAAATCAAAATGGCGGACAGGAAGTTCAGCATACTATGGCATATTTGGTATCTATGTTGTCGGCATAAGCCAAGGAATATTTTGAGATCAGTTTCATTGCAATAGGCTAATGCAATAAAACGTTATAAGCATTTTTAAAAATTGTAATTATTTAATGGTTAATGAATGGTTCATTACTCTTGACCAATAGGTGGCGCTGTTACCAAATTGATGTGGCATGGTCAGTGTGAGGTGACAATGGCACCTACAAAGTTTGGTGCAAATATGTCAAAGCTTTGCAGAGATACAGCCCTCAGATGTATTTTGGCATATTACGAACAAATTCGTTGATGCTCTAAACTAAAAACCGTTTCGTATATCAACACGAATTCCATAACTTTTTGTCAGATTGGTCTAAAGATGATCCGAACCAAATTTGGTGAAAATTTGACTAACGGTCTAGGAGGAGTTCGAAAAAGTAGGTTTTCAACTTTAATCAAAATGGCGGACAGGAAGTATGGCCAATTTTGGCATAATTGGTATCGATGTTCTCGGCATGACCCAAAGAATATAGAGACCATGACTTTTCGTTGCAATAGTCTAATTTATTCAAAAGTTATTAGCATTTTTAAGATATTTCATTATAACTTTTGACCACAAGGTGGCGCTGCTACCAAAGTTTTTGAGTAGCTTCAGGGCATGGAGCCAAACATTTTTGTAATTATTTTCGTAGCGATACGATAATGCGTTCAAAAAATACAGCAATTTTGAAACATAATTCAAAATGGCCGACACCTAAAATGGCCGACACGGGAAAATTGGATTATATCATTCGACTTGACATGACCCACCGAATCTAATGAGACCAGTTTTGTGATTTTTGGCCAAACCATTCAGAAGTTATAAGCAAAAATATGCATTTTTCATATCTCCTGACCACTAGGTGGCGCTGCGTCGAAACCACTGCAGGAAGTCTCAGGTCATGCTTGTTATAACACACACCAAGTTTGGTCTCAATATGCCCAACCGTTGCGGAATTATAGCCTTACAAGCATTTTTGCGTGCTTTTCGTAGAATTTTTTTGCGTGGTAGTCGAGAACGGTTGAACGAATCAACTTGAATTCCATAACTTTTTGTCGGCATCGTCTGAAGATGAAATGAGCCAATTTCGTGAAAATCGGACTAACCGTCATTAGGACGAGTTCGAAAAAGTAGGTTTTTCGAACAATTGAAGATAGCGAAAAAAACTAAGCCTTGCGATTTTTGAATTTCGGTGTCCATTCGACTCGGCATGAGCCAAGGAATCACAGGAAAAAAGAATTTTCATTTTGTGGCTTACGGTTCAAGAGTTATTAGGCATAAAATTATTGAAAGTTTAGACAAGTGGTGGCGCTAGAGAGTAGGAGATAGAGACTTCAAATTTGCTATAGTTAGTGCTGGGACTGTCCTCTATCAGTGTGCCAAATTATACAACTTTCCCGCAATCGGTTCTATGGGCTGCCATAGACTTGCGGCGGAAGAAAAGAAGAAGAAGAAGAAGAAGAAGAATAATAACGCCAACGGATACAATAGGTGCCTACGCACTTCGGTGCTTGGCCCCTAATAACGCCAACGATTTCAATAGGTGCTAAGCACCTTCGGTGCTTGGCCCCTAATAATAACAAACGGATGCAATAGGGCAATAACCTTCGGTGCTTGGCCCCTAAAATAGACTGCAAGCAGCAATTACGGGGCAAGCACTACATGACAGCTTCAGACGAACGGCAGGAATGAGTAATTAAAACCGTTTTAAGATTTATTTTAGGCAAAATGGCTTGAAAACAATAAAGACAACAACTAGTAATAGGATTTATTGGCTTATCACGTTTGACCAATAGGTGGCGCTGTTGTCAAATTAGTGTGGAATGGTCAGTGTGAAGTGACTATTGCACATACAAAGTTTGGTGTCAGTATGTCAAAGTTTTGAAGAGATATAGCCTTAGAGTCATTTTGACACAATGCTTAAAGTTTTATAACGGCGCTGTACGAAAACGGTTGTGTCTATCGACACGAAATCCACAACTTTTTGTCAGCACAGTCTGAAGATCATCTGATTCGATTTTGGTGAAAATCGGACAAACGGTTGATGAGGAGTGCAAAAAAGTATGTTTTCAACATAAATCAAAATGGCAGACAGAAAGTTTGGCTTATTATGACATAATTGATATGTATGTTGTCGGCATGACCCAAGGAATATTTTGAGACCAGTTTCATTACAATAGGTCAATGAAATCAAAAGTTATGAAATTTTAAAAAATGGTAATAATTAAGAATTAATGAATGTTTATTACTCCAGACCAATAGGTGGCGCTTTTACCAAATTGATGTGGCGTGATCAATTTGTGGTGACAATGGCACATGCAAAGTTTGGTGTAAATATGTCAAATTTGTGCAGAGATACAGCATCAGATACATTTTGGCATCCTTCCAGCAAATTTGTTGGTGCGCTAAACGAAAACAGTTTCATATATCGACCCGAAATCCATAACTTTTTGCCAGCATTGTCTGAAGATGATCTGAGTCACATTTGGTGAAAATTGGACTAACGGTCTAGGAGGAGTTTGAAAAATTAGGTTTTCAACATGAATCAAAATGGCGGACAGGAAGTTTGGCCAATTTTGTCGTAATTGTTATCGATGTTCTCGGCATGATCCAAAGAATTTAGGGAGACCAGTTTCATTCCAATAGTCCAATGTATTCAAACGTTATTAGCATATATGTTAAATTTCTTTATAACTTTTGACCACAAGGTGGCGCTGTGCCCAAAGTTTTTGAGTACCATCAGGGCACGGTGTCGAACATTTTTGTAATTAGTGTCGTAACAATACGCTAATGGGTTTGTGAAATACAGCAACTTAGATAATAATTCAAAATGGCCGACGCCCAAAATGGCTGACATGGGAAAACTGGGTATCATTCGATTCAACATGATGCACCAAATCTGAAGAGACCAGTTTTGTGATTTTTTGGCCAAACCATTCAGAAGTTCTGTGCAAAAATATGCATTTTTTGTATCTCCTGACCACTAGGGGGCACTGCACCGAAACACAGCAGGTAGCCTCAGGGCTATGCTTTGTTACAACATACACCAAGTTTGGTCTCAATACGCTAAACCGTTGCGGAGATATAGCCTCATAACTATTTTTGAGTGTTTTTTCTTGAATTCGTTTGCGTGTTATTCCAGAAAGTTTTGAATAATCAACTTGAATTCCATAACTTTTTGCCAGCATGGTCTTAAGATGATCTGAGCTCATTTTGGTGAGAGTCGGACTAACCGTCTAGGAAGAGATAGAAAAAGTACTTTTTTCGAATATCTAAAAATAGAAAAAAAACTAAACCTTGCGATTTTTGAATTTTGGGGTTCAATCGACTTGGCATGAGCCAAGGGTTTCAGAGAAAAATATAATGTTCCTTCTGTACCTTATGGTTCAAACGTTATTAGCAGACATTTTTTGAGAGTTTGGACAAATGGTGGCGCTAGAGAGCTGGAGTTAGAGACTTTAAATTTGCGATGGTTAATGTTGACACTGTCCTCTATGAGTGTGCCAAATTTCACAACTTTCCCGCAGTCGGTTCTATGGGCTGCCATAGACTTGCGGCGGCGGAAGCGGAAAGAATAATAATAATAATAATAATAATAATATAATAATAAGAATCCTAAACGGATACAATAGGTGCCTAAACACCTTCGGTGCTTGGCCCTAATAATACAATACGAATATAGCTGCAAGCAGCAATTACGGGGCCAAGCACTCCAGCGGCAAATTGAGGAGCTAAGCATGGCATGGAGCGTCACACCAAATGCAACAATGAGCAATTCAGCAATTTTAGGATGATTGTAATTGAAATGGTGGAAAAAATCATAAATACAAGCACTAGTATTATGATTAAACTTGGCTTATCACTTTTGACCAACAGGTGGCGCTGTAATCAAATCATTTTGGTGTGTTTCTGTGTGAGTTGAGAATGGCACACACAAAGTTTGGTGTCAGTATGCCAAAGCATTGCAGAGATACAGGCTGAAGTGTCATTTTGGCATCATGCCTGAAATTTGTCGCTGTGGTATGCGAAAACGGTTTTGTCTATTGATACAAAATCCATAACATTTTGTCAGCACAGTCTGAAGATCATCTGATTCAATTTTGGTGAAAATCGGACCAACGGTTGATGAGGAGTTCGAAAAAGTAGGTTTTCAACATAAATCAAAATGGCGGACAGGAAGTTCAGCGTACTCTTGGATATTTGGTATCTATGTTGTCGGCATAAGCCAAGGAATATTTTGAGACCAGTTTCATTGAAATAGGCTAATGCAATAAAAAGTTATTAGCATTTTTATAAATGTAATTATTAATGGTTAATTAATGGTTTATTACTCTTGACCAATAGGTGGCACTGTTACCAAATTGATGTGGCATGGTCAGTGTGAGGTGACAATGGCATATACAAAGTTTGGTGCAAATATGTCAAAGCTTTGACGAGATACAGCCTCAGATGTATTTTGGCATCTTACGATTAAATTCATTGATGTGTTAAAAGAAAACCGTTTCGTATATCAACACGAAATCCATAACTTTTTGTCAGCTTGGTCTGAAGATGATCCGAACCAAATTTGGTGAAAATCGGACTAACGGTCTAGGAGGAGTTCGAAAAAGTAGGTTTTCAACTTTAATCAAAATGGCGGACAGGAAGTATGGCCCAATGTTGGAATAATTGGGTATCGATGTTCTCGGCATGACCCAAAGAATATAGAGAGACCACTTTCATTTAGCAATAGTCTAATTTTTTCAAAAGTTATTAGCATTTTTAAGATATTTCATTATAACTTTTGACCACAAGGTGGCGCTGCCACCAAACTTTTTGAGTAGCTTCAGGGCATGGAGCCAAACATTTTTGTAATTATTTTCGTAGCGATACGATAATGCGTTCAAAAAATACAGCATTTTGAATCATAATTCAAAATGGCTGACACCTAAAATGGCCGACAAGGGAAAATTCGATATCATTCGACTCGACATGACCCACCGAATCTAATGAGACCAGTTTTGTGATTTTTTGGCAAAACCATTCAGAAGTTATAAGCAAAAATATGCATTTTTCATATCTCCTGACCACTAGGTGGCGTTGCGTCGAAACACTGCAGGTAGTCTCAGGTCATGCTCGTTATAACACACACCAAGTTTGGACTCAATACTCCAAACCGTTGCGGAGTTATAGCCTTACAAGCATTTTTGAGTGTTTTTCGTAGAATTTGTTTGTATGGTTTTCGAGAACGGTTGGACGAATCAACTTGAATTCCATAACTTTTTGCCGGCATCATCTGAAGATGATATGAGCCAATTTTCGTGAAAATTGGACTAACCGTCTAGGACGAGTTCGAGAAAAAGTAGGTTTTTCAAACAATTGAAAATAGCGAAAAAACTAAACCTTGCGATTTTTGAATTTCGGGGTTCATTCGACTTGGCCTGAGCCAAGGATTCAGAGGAAAAAAAGAATTTTTTCATTTTGTGGCTTACGGTTCAAAAGTTATTAGCATAAAAATATTGAAATTTTGGACAAGTGGTGGCGCTAGAGAGTGGGAGTTAGAGACTTCAAATTTGCTATAGTTAATGCTGGGACTGTCCTCTATCAGTGTGCCAAATTATACAACTTTCCCGCAATCGGTTCTATGGGCTGCCATAGACTTGCGGCGAAGAAAGAAGAAGAAAAGAAGAAAAGAATAAGAAGAAGAAGAATAAGCCAAGAAGAAGTGGCCCTAATAAATATAGCTGCAAGCAGCAATTAGCCAATTAAGGGGCCAAGCACTCCAGAGGCAAATTGTGGAGCTAAGCATGGCATGGAGCATCACACCAAATGCAGAAAGGAGTAACTGAAGCCATTTTAGGATGATTGTAATTGAAATGGCGGAAAAATCGTAAATACAAGCACTAGTATTATGATTAAATGGCTTATCACTTTTGACCAACAGGTGGCGCTGTAATCAAATCATTTTGGTGTGTTCTGTGTGAGGTGATAATGGCACACACAAAGTTTGGTGTCAGTATGCCAAAGCATTGCAGAGATACATGCAGAAGTGTCATTTTGGCATCATGCCTGAGATTCGTCGCTGTGGTATGCAAAAAACGGGTTTGTCTATCGATACAAAATCCATAACATTTTGTCAGCACAGTCTGAAGATCATCTGATTCAATTTTGGTGAAAATCGGACCAAAGGTTGATGAGGAGTTCGAAAAAGTAGGTTTTCAACATAAATCAAAATGGCGGACAGGAAGTTCAGCGTACTCTGGCATATTTGGTATCTATGTTGTCAGCATAAGCCAAGGAATATTTTGAGACAAGTTTCATTGCAATAGGCTGATGCAATAAAAAGTTATAAGCATTTTTATAAATTTAATTATTAATGTTTAATGAATGGTTTATTATTCTTGACCAATAGGTGGCGCTGGGTTACCAAATTGATGTGGCATGGTCAGTGTGAGGTGACAATGGCACATACAAAGTTTGGTGCAAATATTTCAAAGCTTTGCCGAGATACAGCCTCAGATGTATTTTGGCATCTTACGAACAAATTCGTTGATGCGCTAAACGAAAACCGTTTCGTATATCAACACGAAATCCATAACTTTTTGTCAGCTTGGTCTGAAGATGATCCGAACCAAATTTGGTGAAAAATCGGACTAACGGTCTAGGAGGAGTTCGAAAAAGTAGGTTTTCAACTTTAATCAAAATGGCGGACAGGAAGTATGGCCAATTTTGGTATAATTGGTATCGATGTTCTCGGCATGACCCCAAGAATATATGGAGACATGACTTTCATTTCAATAGTCTAATTTTTTCAAAAGTTATTAGCATTTTTTAAGATATTTCATTATAACTTTTGACCACAAGGTGGCGATGCCACCAAACTTTTTGAGTAGCTTCAGGGCATGGAGCCAAACATTTTTGTAATTATTTTCGTAACGATACGATAATGGGTTCAAAAAATACAGCATTTTGAAACATAATTCAAAATGACCGACACCTAAAATGGCTGACACGGGAAAATTGGATATCATTTGACTCGGCATGACCCACCGAATACAAAGAGACCAGTTTTGTGATTTTTGGCCAAACCATTCAGAAGTTATAAGCAAAAATATGCATTTTTCATATCTCCTGACCACTAGGTGGCGCTGCGTCGAAACACTGCAGGTAGTCTCAGGTGATGCTTGTTATAACACACACCATGTTTGGTCTCAATACGCCAAAACCGTTGCGGAGTTATAGCCTCACAAGCATTTTTGCGTGCTTTTCATAGATTTTGTTCGCGTGGTAGTCGAGAACGGTTGGACGAATCAACTTGAATTCCATAATTTTTTGCCAGCATGGTCTGAAGATGATCTGAGCCAATTTTCGTGAAAATCGGACTAACCGTCTAGGACGAGTTCGTAAAAGTAGGTTTTTTCGAACAATTGAAAATAGCAAAAAAACTAAACCTTGCGATTTTTGAATTTCGGGGTTCATTCGACTTGGCCTGAGCCAAGGAGTCAGAGGAAAAAAGAATTTTCATTTTGTGGCTTACGGTTCAAAAGTTATTAGCATAAAAATATTGAAATTTTTGGACAAGTGGTGGCGCTAGAGAGTTGGAGTTAGAGACTTCAAATTTGCTATAGTTAATGTGGGACTGTCCTCTATCAGTGTGCCCAATTATACAACTTTCCCGCAATCGGTTCTATGGGCTGCCATAGACTTGCGGCGGAAGAAGAAGAGAAGACGAGAAGAATAGAAGGCAATGTGAATAATAGCATGGCGCACGAGCAATAATAAATATGGTGCGGACGCACCTGCGGATGCTTGGCAATATACGGCAAAGCAGCAAACGCACGGGGCCAAGCACTCCAGAGGCAAATTGAGGAGCTAAGCATGGCATGGAGCATCAGACCAAATGCAAGAATGAGTAACTATCGTAACTGATAGGATGATTGTAATTGAAATGGCGGAAAAATCATAAATACAAGCACTAGTATTATGATTAAATGGCTTATCACTTTTGACCAACAGGTGGCGCTGTAATCAAATCATTTTGGTGTGTTCTGTGTGAGGTGACAATGGCACACACAAAGTTTGGTGTCAGTATGCCAAAGCATTGCAGAGATACAGGCTGAAGTGTCATTTTGGCATCATGCCTGAAATTCGTCGCTGTGGTATGCGAAAACGGTTTTGTCTATCGATACAAAATCCATAACATTTTGTCAGCACAGTCTGAAGATCATCTGATTCAATTTTGGTGAAAATCGGACCAACGGTTGATGAGGAGTTCGAGAAAAAAGTAGGTTTTCAACATAAATCAAAATGGCGGACAGGAAGTTCAGCGTACCCTGGCATATTTGGTATCTATGTTGTCGGAATATTTGTATGTTTCTAAGGAAAGATTTGTATGTCTGTTGTCTGCATAAGCCAAAGAGTTATTAGCATTTTTATAAATGTAATTATTAATGGTTAATGAATGGTTTTATTACTCTTGACCAATAGGTGGCGCTGTTACCAAATTGATGTGGCATGGTCAGTCTGAGGTGACAATGGCACATACAAAGTTTGGTGCAAATATGTCAAAGCTTTGCCGAGATACAGCCTCAGAAGTATTTTTTGGCATCTTACGAACAAATTCGTTGATGCGCTAAACGAAAACCGTTTCGTATATCAACACGAAATCCATAACTTTTTGTCAGCTTGGACTGAAGATGATCCGAACTAAATTTGGTGAAAATCGGACTAACTGTCTAGGAGGAGTTCGAAAAAGTAGGTTTTCAACTTTAATCAAAATGGCGGACAGGAAGTATGGCCAATTTTTGGAATAATTGGTATCGATGTTCTCGGCATGACCCAGAGAATATAGAGACGTGACTTTCATTGCACAATAGTCTATTTTTTTCAAAAGTTATTAGCATTTTTAAGATATTTCATTATAACTTTTGACCACAAGGTGGCGCTGCCACCAAACTTTTTGAGTAGCTTCAGGGCATGGAGCCAAACATTTTTGTAATTATTTTCGTAGCGATACGATAATGCGTTCAAAAAAATACAGCATTTTGAAACATAATTCAAAATGGCCGACACCCTAAAATGGCCGACACTGGAAAATTGGATATCATTCGACTTGACATGACCCACCGAATCTAAAGAGACCAGTTTTGTGATTTTTGGCCAAAACATTCAGAAGTTATAAGCAAAAATATGCATTTTTCATATCTCCTGACCACTAGGTGCCGCTGCGTCGAAACACTGCAGGTAGTCTCAGGTCATGCTTGTTATAACACACACCAAGTTTGGTCTCAATACGCCAAACCGTTGCGGAGTTATAGCCTCACAAGCATTTTTGCGTGCTTTTCGTAGAATTTGTTTGCGTGGTATTCGAGAACGGTTGGACGAATCAACTTGAATTCCATAACTTTTTGCCGGCATCCTCTGAAGATGATCTGAGCCTTTTTTCGTGAAAATCGGACTAACCGTCTAGGACGAGTTCGAAAAAGTAGGTTTTTCAAACAATTGAAAATAGCGAAAAAAAAACTAAAACCTTGCGATTTTTGAATTTTCGGGGTTCATTCGACTTGGCATGAGCCAAGGATTCAGAGGGAAAAAGAATTTTCATTTTTGTGGCTTACGGTTCAATAGTTATTAGCATAAAAATATTGAAATTTTGGACAAGTGGTGGCGCTACAGAGTGGGAGATAGAGACTTCAAATTTGCTATAGTTAATGCTGGGACTGTCCTCTATCAGTGTGCCAAATTATACAACTTTCCCGCAATCGGTTCTATGGGCTGCCTTAGACTTGCGGCGGAAGAAGAAGAAGAAGAAAGAAGGTTCTATGGGCTGCCTTAGACTTGCGGCGAACTCGGGGCGGGATAATAATAGGAACGCCAACGGATACAATAGGTGCCTACCTTCGGTGCTTGGCCCCTAAATATAGCTGCAAGAGCAATTGCGGGGCCAGCACTAGCGGCAAGCTTCACTAAGGAGCGAATGCGGGAATGAGTAATTAAAACCGTTTTTACGATTATTTTAGGCAAAATGGCTTGAAAACAATAAAAAAACAACAGCTAGTAATAGGATTTATTGGCTTATCACGTTTGACCAATAGGTGGCGCTGTTGTCAAATTAGTGTGGAATGGTCAGTGTGAAGTGACTATTGCACATACAAAGTTTGGTGTCAGTATGTCAAAGTTTTGAAGAGATATAGCCTTAGAGTCATTTTGACATAGTGCTTAAAGTTTATAACGGTTTTGTAACTATGCCTAACATTTGTAGTGGTTTGGCACTATGAGTTTTTGTCAGCACAGTCTGAAGATCGTCTGATTCGATTTTGGTGAAAATCGGACCAACGGTTGATGAGGAGTGCAAAAAAGTATGTTTTCAACATAAATCAAAATGGCCGACAGAAAGTTCGGCTTATTATGACATAATTGATATGTATGTTGTCGGCGTGACCCAAGGAATATTTTGAGATCAGTTTCATTACAATAGGTCAATGAAATCAAAAGTTATGAATTTTTCAAAAATGCTAATAAATAAGAATTAATGAATGTTTATTACTCCAGACCAATAGGTGGCGCTGTTACCAAATTGATGTGGCGTGATCAATTTTTGGTGACAATGGCACATGCAAAGTTTGGTGTAAATATGTCAAAGCTGTGCAGAGATACAGCCTCAGATACATTTTGGCATCCTTACAACAAATTCGTTGGTGCGCTAAACGAAAACCGTTTCGTATAGCGACCCAAAATCCATAACTTTTTGCTAGCATCGTCTGAAGATGATCTGAGTCAAATTTGGTGAAAATTGAACAAACCGTCTAGGAGGAGTTTGAAAATGTAGGTTTTCAACATGAATCAAAATGGCGGACAGGAAGTTTGGCCAATTTTGTCAAAATTCGTATCGATGTTCTTGGTATTATCCAAAGAATTTAGGGTTACCACTTACATTCCAATAGTTGAATTTATTCAAACGTTATTAGCATTTTTGTTAAATTTCATTATAACATTTGACCACAAGGTGGCGCTGCCCCCCAAAGTTTTTGAGTACCATCAGGGCATGGTGTCGAACATTTTTTGTAATTAGTGTCGTTACAGTGTTTTAATGTGTTTGTGAAATACAGCAACTTAGATAATAATTCAAAATGGCCGACGCCCAAAATGGCTGACATGGGAAAAACTGGGTATCATTTGATTCAACATGATGCACCAAATCTGAAGAGACCAGTTTTGTGATTTTTGGCCAAACCATTCAGAAGTTCTGTGCAAAAATATGCATTTTTCGTATCTCCTGACCACTAGGGGGCACTGCGCCAAAACACTGTAGTTAGCCTCAGGCTATGCTTGTTACAACATACACCAAGGTTTGGTCTCAATACGCTAAACCGTTGCGGAGATATAGCCTCATAACTATTTTTGCGTGTTTTTTTTCTTGAATTCGTTTGCGTGTTATTCCAGAACGTTTTGAATAATCAACTTGAATTCCATAACTTTTTGCCAGCATGGTCTTAAAGATGATCTGAGCTCATTTTGGTGAGAGTCGGACTAACCGTCTAGGAAGAGATAGAAAAAGTAATTTTTTCGAATATCTAAAAATAGAAAAAAAAAAAAAACCTTGCGATTTTTGAATTTTGGGGCTTCAATCGACTTGGCATGAGCCAAGGATTCAGAGAAAAATATAATGTTCCTTCTGTAGCTCCTATGCGTTCAAAACTTTATTGCGATGGTTAATGTTGACACTGTCCTCTATGAGTGTGCCAAATTTCAC
>NW_024872880.1:0-5101 GCF_018340385.1 Cyprinus carpio
AACACACCAAGAGCTAAATTCAAATGTTTGTATGTTAAAATGAAATATTTGTTGCAGCCTGTCTGACAGCGCGAGACTTCTGAACACTTGAAGGGGAAAAAAAAAAAGGTCTACATACAGGAAAAAACTACAGCATTGTTTTACATTAAAAACTTAACGCGAAAAATCAACAGAAAACAATTAGAAGAACATATTGTAGAGATGCAATGATGTTTATGAGTGCTTGTGAGATTTTCTTTATTAAGGGCCTGGCCTGAATAATCAAACGATGATTGAACGCTACAGAAACAACGGGGTTTGATGGTTTGTTTTTTTTCGGCGGGAAGAGAAGGGACCAGGAAACCAATTAAAAATACAAATTTCATTTCACACTGACAAGCTGAACCAACATATGTTGTTATTACACGGGTCAGAGTCTCATAAAATAATTGATGTCTGGGAGCGCAGAGATCGGGATGAAGACGACCGAGAAAAAGGAGAACATCCACCGCGTGCATCCAGCTCTTTGCGCGTGCAAGCTCAACGAGCTCACTAATAAAAAGCATTTTTTATAGTTTAAGAGACTCTTGTTTAAAACAAAATATTATACCGCTAATGCAGCACAATCCACCCATTAAGAACACAACAAGAGCTGAATTCAGGTGTTTTTGAGACTGTTTAAATTTGAAAAGAAATACTATTTGACAGCGCACGACGTGCTCCTTAAGGGGCAGGAATAGACATTTCGATTCCGTCTCGCTTTCCAGAGAGACGCTGATTCTGGCCTTTTCTGTTTCGCTCGCAAGACGAAACAAATGCACGGTTTACAAGGATTATTTCAAAATACCATAATGCTTGGCGAATATAAACGAAAACAGACACGTGTTGAATAAAAACTGTTGAGAAATAAATAATCTGACGTGAGATCATGATACTTCTTTGCATATATATAAATTGGACTGCCATTTACCACGCTGTTCTGTCTTCACGTACTTATCTATAAAAAAAACAAAAATCAATTCGTCTTGGCCTGCTTTTTTTTTTTTTTGTATGTGTGTATTTATTCATTATTCACGTATTTATTATTATTATTATTAATTATTTTATTATTTTGCTCTAACAAACAATGTGTATCTATATTGAACTTATAAATCGATTTGACGTTATTTTACATTTGAATTTGTCATTTTCTGCATCCAAAACACCTATAAACTTAAAACATGCACTATTAAAACTATTGTTAGCAGCATTTTCTTTAATCGTTCCCAGTTTAAGCTGGTGTGTACACACACTTTTATTGTCATAATAACCTTTGTTTTTTTAGAGTATAAGACAGTTTTACAAGCTGTGTTCTAATAATAAATATTAACCGGGTTTGGTTTCAAGCTGCTTCTGTAAAATGTGTTGAAAGTAGGCTAATTTCTTTTGAAATGTAAAAATCCTAAAAAAAATTAAAAAAAAAAATAAAAGAAAACAAATAAACAACAAACAACAATTAGCATACGTCTTTAGAAACTCATAGTAATCAGTCCAACACTGCTTTAAAAATGTAAATTGAAAATTAAACTCATGATTACAGCATGGAGAAGATTACAGAAATCAGTAAAGTTAGATGTTTAATGTGGGTAATATTCTATCATTAAACTACTCTCATTAATAATATTTATAATTCATTCAAAAAATATTGGCCCCTTTCATCAAAAAAAAAAAAAACAAAATGTGTCGTTCCATAAAATTGTGCAAGGCCAACAATGCTAATGTTTTTCCACAGACGATGGCGCCACAGGATAGCAACTACTTCAAGATCTGGGTTCAAAGACTGGAAAATGTTCATTTATTGTGCATTAATAAAAAATCCCATTCAAACATTCATCGGAACATCTTTTTTCATTACACACTTTAAAACTAAACCCTTTATGTATTTTCACCTGCCAATACATACTTCTTTTGCGACCACTCATCCTCCGCTCATGCCGCCCACCACACTACAACAGCTACCGGTATCCTCACCTGCTATCCTTCTCGTTAGTATTAACACTACATTCTCGGCCTGTTCTTTTTTCAATTGACCAAAATGAGTTCTAAAGTTTCCATCTCTCCATGCACATTACTGAAAAAAAGTTGTCCCCCTGTGACGCCCCTCCGCCCCCCCCACAGCCGATAGACATATCACCCTAACGTACTCTATTACTTCCATTTCTCCGTGCAAATTAACTCTAGTCACGCCTCACATAAGGGACCTCATAATTTACTGATCTAGAGACCCGTTCATTGTGTAACTGCATATCTACTACCCCCCCTCAACACAACCAATGTGCGTGGATCCCCTAACCCGAGACCCCCCCACTTCCACCCCTACCCACCCTGCACTTTAAACCACATTGTTTCGAGTTGCCTTCTGTGTTCTTGTGCCCCCCACGGACGCTTCAGTGACTAGGTGAATGTGAAAGTAGCAACCAAGGGGAAAATAATCAATACAGGCATGACTTATTTTGCAATCCAGTAGCCTCACTCTCTTTCAGCATCCCTCGTTCCCAAGCTCAAAAAAACTTGTTTTAGAATAGAAAATTAGCGAGGTCCTCGAGCATAGTAAAGAGTTTATAATAATTTAAATTTCACTTCTATGAATATTGTTCTGTGTTATGGGATTCAAAGTCTTGATTGTGTGTCCGTGAAAGTCCTTGAGGCTTTGGATTTCACCCGTTAATTGCACGCTCTCACTCTTACACTCCCACCTGAGTGCCAGAGAGTTCTCACCTGTAAAATGCAGGTGCGCCCGATGGGACCCAGCGTTAACAAGCCCCTACCGATGCTCAAACCGTGGATTGTCGCCACCGTTGGCGGCACCTGATCGGGCCTGAGCCCGCTTCTCCCACGACCTGCTTGACCCCACCTATATTTAGCGGCTCAAGACATGCCCACGAGGGCGCGAGCATCGGGAATAACACACCGAAGCCCCCCTATTGTTTTCCTAGGATTCTTATTTTTTTGTTCTTTTGTTTGATTCCTTCTAAGTTTAAACAAGGTTCGGGGTTTTTTTGGCCCGGTCTCCCCCCCCTTTCGTCAACATCCCATGCTCACCGCAAAAACCTCGGGCAGCAAAGATGGCACCCCACACACCTCTGGAATCTCGCCCGGCCATTACGGGCCAGGAAATCAGACTGATGAATACACGGGGCGCCGGCACATGGCGGCTACGGCGACCCTCTCTACAGTGCCCCCTGAAAATATTGAGGGCCATCTAGCATGCATTTACATTGCGCGGATTTACAAATGAAAAATCGGTTACACATGTAGATCGCTATTTAAACCGGAACAACTTTCACACTGCATGTTACTCAGAGCTTCGCCCAACAGGATGGGTCAGGTATTTAGTGCTGTTGTGAAAGAAGCACGTGCTCTGGAAATTTTGATGATAATCCGCTTGAGGAACTCCAAAACCGGTTGCCACAAAACTTGTGATTCAGGAACATGATCTCGAAGACATTGGGGATCATGCAAAATCCTCTCCACAAGGATATTTGATATCTTGAAGATGGTTCTGACCGTGGCACCGGAGGGCTTGTAGAGTGTTGACATTTTGGCGAGAAGGAAATGAGCAGGGAAACATGGAATTTCTAATCACACCAACATACTATGCCTCTGAGCTTTGATCAACACGTCATCAGTTTGTTCGTTGTATTATGCCGATCGCATATATGAAACACTATTAGAGAAGTCACAGTACTAGCCTGCCACCCTAACTCTGGCAGCAGGAAGCAGGAAGTGCATATTTTCAAAATGCTTTTAATTAATCATCTTTATTTTTACTGTCGTCTTGCTTCAACCTTTTAATCAGAACTAATGACCCCACCAAAACATACGCCGATGTATAACTGTTTAATGGGGATATTGATAGCAAATTACTAGTGTTGCCATGGAAACGTGTTCAAACTTGAATATTCCTGTTATGGTTATTTTGAGGCAGGATAGCATGCTCAGAATTACCATGAAACTCACAACAACATATCCAGTATTAAGATAGGATATAGAATGGAAAAAGGTCATTTTTTAAAGGGCCGTGGAAGAGGGAATAATATCGCGCAACCTTTTGTCAAAAGTGGGGGGTTAGTTTAGCTACAAGCACCAAACTCGGTACAATATATTGTTCTTTATCAAGAACGGACAACTTTTCTAAATTTACGTCATCAGCCTACGACCAACAGGAAGTCGCTATTTCGATTTAAATGTGGATTTGGAAAAATAGGCCTGTGAATTGAATGCATACTCCGCATGAGGAGAATTACACTATACCCACCAAAACTTTTGTACATGATGCCAAAACACTTGAGGAACTTAAATTGGGAATGGAATTTTGGAATAACCTGGAACCGGTTTTTGCAGTGGTGATTTTTTTGAAATAACAGTAAAAAAGGGAACCATTCATTGTCTTGTATTTTTAAATTGCAGCTTACAAACACTTCAAAACCATTTTTCATACAGAGAAAACAGATCATTATGAGGAAATATGCATAGTTCACGATTTTACAAAACTTGAGGATAACAGAAAATTAAAAAAAACCTGTCAGACATCTGATCTCAGCTCTTAGGCCACTCTCTTGTGGGAGGAAGGGAGGGGGAGGGGGGGCGGTGGCTGAGAGGAGAGAGGGACAGAGAGGGAGAACAGAGAGAGACGTAACATCTCGCTGTAATTCAACCAGGGGAGAAAGAAAATCAGTAAGTGTGTGTTGGTGTGTGTTGTTCTGTCATTGTTGTTGCTGTTGTTTTCATGGATTTAAATATAGTTAAGAAATCTCTTAGGCCTTATCCTTTTCTGTCAGTTTTAGGGACAATAAAAATACGTAAAAAAAAAAAACCTAGTACAATTTGTAGGCTCAGACAACATGCTTTTTATTATTAGAGTATAATATTAAAATTATGTTTATTCCTGCGAACCTAAAAAAATTCAAAACCAGAATATCAGTATTTCTGTTTCTCCTCAATGAAGAAACAGTCGAGCGACAGATAAGGACAGCAGTTTGTAAGTGTTTTTGCCTCGTTTTCTCATTAGACTACTGCGTGATAATCGTTGCTAGGGAAACTTTGCTTTAATTACTGTGTGTGTCTTACCCTGATAAATACG
>NW_024872881.1:0-14649 GCF_018340385.1 Cyprinus carpio
CCAATGGTACACTCCAACCATTCCTTGAGATGGGAAGGACAACGAAATTAAAAACATTTCCTTTTTTCCAGTGTTGTGTCCATAGTAAGTGTGGTGGATGTTATGGCATAATGGGAATGCCTCATCTGTGAGGAACAATTATGACATGGCTCCAAGATGCGCTGCTCCAGGAAGGGGAGAGTCTTCAGGTATCCTCAGGGTGCACTGGCGTAGGGCATATCCAAAGTCAGAGGCAGCCAGTGTTTCTACCATAAGCACCAATGTCTACAACCCTGAAGCGATACCTGACATCAACAACTGCAAGGAGAACTATTGGAAAATGTCCCTTTGCAGTTTTAGTACAAGGATCCCGCTGGATGGAGGGGCCTTCGATGAACTACACGGCTTCCCATCCATTCCTCCAAGATAGTTGGGGAAAGCCAAAAGATGTTGGAAACTCAGCAGCTATCCCCTCCACTCTACTGCATCAGGCACAGGCAAGCAACTCAGACAGTAGACAGTTCCAGATTGTCTCACACAACCTGGCTGACTATTCCAGCCACAGTACTAGCACCTACCCTGAAGCTAAAAGCAATAGACCGGAAAGAATCGCCTGTTGCCAAGTACCTTTAAAACAAATGAGAGATTTTATTTATACCTATTATTAAAGTGGTCTTATGTTAATCTTTATTCATCTTATTAGCTTGTCTGCAACTAGAACATTATATAATTTACAGATACTACAAGATGTACAGCAGCCTCTGGCAATAAAAAAGATCCTGTGAATATGAGGGCATCTAGTGGAATATGCTGCACTACAAGATGTGCTGGGCTGGCTTAATTAGTTTTAGTACCTTTATGTAATGAAGATAATATCCTGTTTATAACTATGTAGGCCTATGTGACAAACGAAAGCACTCAAACTTACTAGTTTTTGTTTAATGCCCTTTCATATGAATCTAGCATTTCAAATTTACATAGGTACTGTATGTAATGTTTAGCTAGCGCCACCTGTCAAAAGAGGGGATCAGAAAAGTCAGATGACTCACCTTAAACAAATTGCAGAGACGTTCCTCCGGTCTGATGGTCTCCCTGAATTTTGTGACTGGAGAAATGACAAACAACAAGCGTTACTTTACCACTGCTATCAAAACTCACGTTTGAATCATCAGTGGCAAATTCTTAAAATATAAAATACGTACTTACAGTCTGTGAGTCAGAACAGCTGGTGCATTGGAGTCTACTCTCCCAGGATCAGAAACAGTCCTCCCATACAATGTGTTGCACATGTAACGCGTGTCACGGCGCAAATGCGACCCTCCCTCTCAAATAGTAAATAACAGAAATGAGCGGAAAAGGAATACACCGTTTCTAAATTTGGACCAGCGACCAGAAGATCAGATTTGCTCAAGAGACTGTGTCAGCAACAAGGGTAGAAGGAAGTGACAACAACACTGGCTGCATTAGAAACAGGTAAGGTGTATTAAAGGGAATGCAATAATAAAAGTCCAAAAAAAAAAATAATAATAATAATAGTAAGTCAGAGTTTCAATACATCATCAAAACCAGACAGACAAAAAAAAAGAAAAAAAATGAAAAGAATGAAATAAGTAAATGTATTCTTCTGATAAACCCTTATATATTTAAAATTTCTATTTTTCTATTTTATTAATTGTTTGTCTATTTATTTTTGACCTATTTGGATCAACCTAATAAAGTTAAATGACTCTTATTCTGGCTAATATAGAATATAGATTATATAAAATAATTATAGAATATATATTTCACCTATTTATTTTAATTTGTGTTCTAATTGGCTATTTATAGAGATAATAACTTTGAATTGACTGTGAATACAATTCTTCCAAATGACTCTTTGAAATACCCTTTTCACTTTTGTTCTTCAGGGAAAAACAAACAACAAAAAATAAAAACTTAAAACCAAAATAATTGGACAGTGGAATATGAGTAAAAATAGAGAGAAGAAAACAAAAAATAAAAAAAAAGTAACAATGGTCAACCTTAATGCTCACAAATAACAGTCCCAATGTGGATTAGGGTTTCACCAAACTTATATCTCCAGTTCAGTGCTGCTTACGCGAGATCCGTCTTCCACAATTGAGTTCTGAGCAACGCAGTCCAGTCAGGAAAAAAAAAAAATCTAAAGGGAAGCGTGTATACAATCCTACCACTCTCTTGATTCACGTAGCTCGATCCTTATATGGGCATGGCTCGCCAGTTCCTGGCTTTTTTTTTAGTGCAATGCAGGGACAGTTCAAGTTCAAAGTCCTTTTCGACGATCGTCTGGTTCCAGAAAATATTCTGCACCTGACTCAAAAGATGATGGAAAATAGAAGATAGAGGGAAGATAGATAGAATGACAGAAAAAAAAAAAAACCTTGCAAAAGACAAGGCCAAAAAATACAATTAGACATTGCCGTTCAAGATATACATCATTACAGCAGTTAATCTGCCGACGAAATAAACAACATTTCAACATATTTAACTCCATGCTCATTTAACATTAACTAATTGAAATTTGCATAGACATGCTAAGAGCATTTTTCAAATGGCGCGCTTAGGCCTCATCTGCTCGTATCACATGTGCGTCACAATCAGCCATCTCTCATAGCCGAATACACGACAAAAACCCATCAAAATAACACTTGTAAACTGCTTAAAGTAAACTTTTAAACCTGAACATTAGTATGTTAACACATTCACTTGATATTCCTCCCATTTTAAACAGAGGATTAGCTTTTATACATCTTATGTACACTACTGCACATAATACAACAGCATTTGATGGTTAAACACCATTTACAGAACATTTATACAAAGCAACCTCTAAAATTGAGGATTTAATCACTTTACTCACCAAGAGAATTCAAATTTTCTAATTATGAAGGTTTCATACAGGCAACACTCCAACCTCTGCGAGTTTCTCTCTCCTCTACCAGGGCGTCAGTTTGTGTTGAAAAGTGGTGGGGACAAAAATAAAAAAAAGAAACCTGCCCAATACGGCAACACTGCACAGGTTAATCAATTGTAGAAAAATGCAGTAACTTAGCTAGCTAAACATTTAACCCTTTCACACGTAAGTTTAAAATATTCTGGCTGACTCCCCAGCATGAGTTTTGCAAGGCGACCGTTATTTAGAATGTGTCACTTTATGGTTTCCATGGTGACGCGTCATTGCTTGTCACGTGACACACCGCAGCAACAATAGAGCTGAATGAATGATGATCTGCTTTTATGTCATTTTTCATTTTTTATTCAAAATATTCACATATGTTTTAGATATGGCATGAAATAACTGATATTCCGATTGTCAAATATATGCAAGTTGAAGTGTTTTGCTGTTTAAACACCTTTATAACGATCGCGTTAGTTGAGCTTAATCCGCGATTTGTGCCGCAGACGCAGTTCAGAGAATCGGGTCTGTTAGATTTACAACACGTGAATTCATCCACTTCTCCCAAAATACTCAGCGCCAGCCAACGCGCGAAAGCACATTAGCAGTTGATCACGTCATGCACTGACCATTCTAATCACACCGGTGTGATCGACTACAGTAGCCTAATTTACATCATCCCAAACTCACAATGTCCAAGAGGAAGAACGGAGGAGACATTAGAAACTACTTTAGCAAACAGCGCTGTACTGTAAGTGATGATCTTATTATGGAGGCCTACTGTAAAATCCAGCAGTAAGAAATATGTTTACAAAACTAGCTATTCTAGCTGGCTAGCTAGTTAATCAGTCCATCTAATCAACGTTACATTGTGATTTAACAGTAGGCCTGCTGATTACCTCTATTATCTAATGAACAATAACAGTCTTCCTAAACACGTTGTAGACTGTTGCTTAGCTGTAGTTGATAGTCAGGGGCGCCCCCAAGGGGTGGCCAGGGGTGCGCGCATACATTACGTGATGGTCTAGACTCTAGAGTCTAGTTCGCATACGCATTTTAAGTGTGTTCTTTCACTGGAAATTTAGAATTATCTCATTTTTCAAGATATATGGGTCAGACAATTTATAGATCTATATAATTTCATATAGCTACTATCACACGAAGAGTGACGTTTTTCTCCAAAAGTCAGCATAACTACAAATGTGATATTGATTTTATACAACAGTTAATTAAACAGTAAGTTAATATCAAGAGACTTACGTTTTAGACAACATATTCCCTTTTTTTGCTCTATTTCTAAAAACAAAAATCATTCCAAACACAGCCACTGTTTTGCGTATCTGAGCAACAACGACACGACAATGGGTCGTTCCTGAATGAATCAACGTTTAAATGATTCGGTTCAATGCAATGACTCACTTATTAACAGTGACTCGCTGCCACCTACTGGCAGTTGTAATTTCACATTTATGGTACCTTTTAATTTTTTTAAATAATTTAAAACATTAGTTTTCAATGTTTTATGTTTAAAATATCAAAACATTATTTATTCATTTGTAAACTGCAGGTTAAATTATTCCATGTCCCACAGAGCTGCATTAAACAGTGTGTAAAAAACACCTAAATGGCACTTCAGATGCAGCTTCTGTTTCTCTGCATTGCAAAGATCAATTTTGTTGATACTGATTGCATTTGCTTGGTAAAATCCCAAATGCAAGTATTTGACATAAAAGATGGGGCACACTTTTAGAAAAAAAAATGGTGTAAAGGTAAAAATAAAAAATTCAGGAGTCAGCTGTCAGCACAATTAGAAATAAGATATCAGCACAATGACACACTCAGCAAAATATTGTCTATTAATCGTTATCCCAGAAATCGCAGAGATATAATTTTTTGTCAATTTTGAAACCCTTAATTTTTTTTTGTGTGTGTGTGCCACCCCAAGATTTACTGTGGCCTCATCTGGCCACCCCTATTAAAATTTTCTACTGGCGCCACTGTTGATAGTGTAGCCTACTGTAAGGATTAGGTCTCGGGTTAACATTTTTTGGCCATGTTCACTGCCAATTACACCTACAAAAACCTGCTCAGAAGTGACTTCTGCATGTTGTTGCTCGTTGCTCCTGCTCATCTGCATTGAAGCAGAGAGAAGCTTCAGTGCCTTGAGACGCCTGAAGACCTGGCTGCGCTCTTCAATGTCACAAACCCGACTCAACAGTGTGGCTGTTTGTCATGTTCACAGAGGAGACAATGTATAACTTGGACAAGAAGAAACTGTGTCAAGAATTAGTTCAAGTTACCGATCGGCGCATGCATGTTTTTGGGGTCATTTTAGAATCAGTAATAGTTTATTTGTTTAAGTTACTTTTTTTGGACAAATGTAAATGTTTCTTTCTGAATCTAAACTGCCATTGCATGTTTTATTTGTGCAAATAAACCTTTTACATTTCTTGGTTTGCTTGATTTTTTTAGAACATTTTAACCAAATGCTTTCAAAAAGTGGTGGGGACAAAATCAGCCATTTCAAAAAGTGGTGGGGACATGTCCCCAGCGTCCCCAGTATAAATGACACCTATGCTCCTCTATAACAGTTTGCGCCAGCATCAATCGTGATAAACGACTGATGATGTTCAATTAACATTTCTTCTCTCAAAATCTGTTATTTTTCTTAACACAACTGCTGATTTATGTGTTCTAATTCTGTTTTCTTCTTTTTCATGATGATGTTCAATTCACATTTCTTCTCTCAAAATCTGTTATTTTTCTTACGTACTCCCTCGCACAGCTCCGATCATAGGGCGGGGGTAACTCTTCGCTCTCCTCATTGGACCAATTTTCACTTTGTTTTATTTGAATAAAAAAATTTTTCTAACAGTTTTATTTCTTTTTTTTTAATTTATGCATTTTCTACTTCACAATGTTATTAAAATAAAGTGCTGATTTACATATTCACGAGTGTTATGGTATTTTATTCCCTTTTCTATTTTACATTAACAGGGCTCTACCCTGCTGAAAAAAACTAGAAACCATTACAGAATATGTAATGGTTTTAATGGTTCTAATGGGAATTCTAATGGTTTTAATGGACACTGTAATGGTCTCTATTGGTAATTTGCTTTCTTCTATTGGTGGCATGTATTGTCAATTAGATACCATTAAGGACCAATAGAACACCTTTGGAAACTTATGGTGGTATCTAATGGACACAGTAGAAACCATTATGACTCCAATAAATTAAGTGGTTTCTTTGGAAAACTGTAATGGTCTTAGTGGGTAGGCTACTGCTGAAAAATAAAAAAATAAAATAAATAAATAAATGAAAACACAAACAATAGAAACCCATTACAGAATTTGTAATGGTTTTAATGGGTCTTATGGGAATTCTGTTGCTTTAAATGGACACTGTAATGGTCCCTATGGGTCTCTATTTGTAATTTGCTTTCTTTTATTGGTGGCATGTATTGTCTATTGGATACCGTTAAGGACCAATAGAACACCTTTGGAAAATTATGCTGGTACCCACCCAGCACCAGACGTCATTCGGACAGGTTTTTTTTTTTTTTGGCTAAATCAACTCGGCCCGTCATGGCCTTCTTTTAGATCAAAAATTGACGTTTGAAAGTTGGTCTTTGCTTGGTTCGTCTGATTTGGTTCAAATATAGCCCAAAATCTTATGTTTAATCTTAGTAGTTTTGTTTGGTCTCCATCTGATTTGGTCCAAATTTAGGCCAAAAAATAGATGTTGAAATAACAGTGAAATTCTGCGTGACTTCTACGTGCTGCAATGGGCGCTGCAGGCGCGCTGAACTGGAGCGGAGGACGTCACCATGGAAACGACGCGGCGGCAGCCCAACCGTCAAGCAGCTGAACGCTGACTCTCAATGTGGTTTTCATTATTGTTTAGGTAAGTTTCGTCTATATAATTACACAATAATACATTAAAGTGTTCACCTCTGACACTTTATTTCATGTAAATGATACGCTTCCCGTTTAATATTACTTTATAGAAATGGTTAAGTGTCGTCAGAAAAAAGTCCGTTAGCATCTCCACTGCAAGGCTAAACTACAAGAGGTAACGATAGACTTGAGCTATTAAGTTTGGGCTTTTAATGTCATCTTGTGTGTAGATGAGCGCTCTCTCTCTCTCTCTCTCTCTCTCCTATATATATATTATCTCAACAAAAAAAAAAAAACAAAAAAAAAAAAAAAAAAAAACAACATAAATGGAAGTAAGCTAATTAATTTAACAAAAAAAAAAAAGTATGCACTGTACAGTTAACGTTACATCACTTACAACCCAGATAGCAAAATTGTTCTGGGCTTTTTATGGCCCAAACACTGTTCTTAGTTTTGGCAATCATACCGCCAGGAATGCAGGGCCAAAACTGGCCCAAAGAGTTTTGCCAAAAGCACACCAGAAAGCTGCCAGAAAAATGCCAATGCCTTACCAGACGAGAGCCAGAAGACCTGAAATTGGCCCATATTAATGCCATAATGTCACCATGGAAAAAGCCAGATGTTCCCGAGCACAGACCACAACTCTGCCAGATTATATTAAAACACTAATTGGCCCATATTCAATATCTGCGCACAACAGCAACCATGCAATTCAAAGAGAAATCAAACCAGGAAACCATAACTGCTGAAAAATTAGTGTTTATTTTCAAAAGTCAACATAAACATTACCTAAATAGGTAAACAATTTACAATTATTCATTTTTTTATACAAAAAAAATTAAGAAAAAAAAATGTAAAAACATTATGGAACAAAGCTTGGTTTTAGAAACAAGAAGAAGAAAAAAAAAACACACTTAGTTGTGTAAACCATGAAATATTAACAAAACCAAGAAACCATGTTCATCCAATAATCAAAATTATGTCATTAATAACTCACCCTTATGTCGTTCCAAACCCGTAAGACCTCGGTTGATCTTTGGAACACAGTTTAAGATATTTTAGATTTAGTCCGAGAGCGATCAGTCCCTCCATTGAAGCTGTGTACGGTATACTGTCCATTCCACAGAAAGGTAATAAAAAACATCATCAAAGTAGTCCATGTGACATCAGAGGGTCAGTTATTGAAGCATCGAAAATACATTTTGGTCCAAAAATAGCAAAAACTACGGACTTATTCAGCATTGTCTTCTCTTCCGTGTCTGTGTGAGAGAGAGTTCAAATCAAAGCAGCTGGATTTCCGGTTCGCAAACGAATCATTCAGTTCACCAAATCGAACTGAATTGTTTTAAACGTTTCGCATCTCTAATACGCATTAATCCACAAATTACTTAAGCTGTTAACTTGGTTAACGTGGCTGACACTCTCTCTGAGTTCAAACAAACAATATCCCGGAGTAATTCATTTACTCAAACAGTACACTGACTGAATTGCTGTGAAGAGAGAACTGAAGATGAACACCGAGCTGAGCCAGATAACGAACAAAAGATTTGACTCGTTGCATATCACACATCACCTCCTGCTTGGCAATGATCTCTCGTAGTAATGCTGAAACCAGAACAAAAATGGTTCATTCCTTGCCAGCTGTAACATAGAAATGTATTGTAAATGGAAATAGAGCATAAGGTCTCACCAGAGTGCAGGTCCATCTCAGAAGCAGCATGAGGGGCAAGATGGAATGGCTCAGGAGTTCCATGGTGGCGAGATGGCTGGGAGGGAAGATGGTAGGATGACTCAGGAGTCCCCAAGGTGGCAAGACGATTGAGAGGGAAGATGGTAGGATGGCTCAGGAGTTCCATGGTGGCGAGATGGCTGGGAGGGAAGATGGTAGGATGGCTCAGGAATTCCAAGGTGGCGAGACGATTGAGAGGGAAGATGGTAGGATGGCTCAGGAGTTCCATGGTGGCGAGATGGCTGGGAGGGAAGATGGTAGGATGACTCAGGAGTCCCAAGGTGGCAAGACGATTGAGAGGGAAGATGGTAGGATGGCTCAGGAGTTCCATGGTGGCGAGACGATTGAGAGGGAAGATGGTTAGGATGGCTCAGGAGTTCCATGGTGGCGAGACGATTGAGAGGGAAGATGGAGAGGATGGCTCAGGAATTCCAAGGTGGCGAGACGATTGAGAGGGAAGATGGTAGGATGGCTCAGGAGTTCCATGGTGGCGAGACGATTGAGAGAGATGGTAGGATGGCTCAGGAGTTCCAAGGTGGCGAGACGATTGAGAGGGAAGATGGTAGGATGACTCAGGAGTTCCATGGTGGCGAGACGATTGAGAGGGAAGATGGTAGGATGGCTCAGGAGTTCCAAGGTGGCGAGACGATTGAGAGGGAAGATGGTAGGATGGCTCAGGAGTTCCATGGTGGCGAGATGGCTGGGAGGAAAGATGGTAGGATGACTCAGGAGGTCCAGGGGCGTGAAACGGCTGCAGAGAGGCAAGTTGACTAGCTGGCGGAGATATTTCATCTGATGAGGAAATGGCATCACGCAACAATGACGGCAGAGGTGGAATGGAGGGGACCTTAGGGAGGACTGGTTTGCGCTTCACAGGCTCCTCATCAGACTCCTCCTGACTCAAGAGGAAAGCGCTGGTTTGGTCTTTGAAGAGAGAAAACTAAAATTATTTACAACCCTACAGCCATGTAAGGCCATTTACACTGCCTACTATGAAGAAAACCCATCCATGAATAAAACTAAGGTTTTGAAGTAAAAAATTAAATCCCACAGTACAGTTTCTCACCAACTGACCCCAAATATTATTTTTTTCAGTGATACTTCTTACAGAAAATTTGGCAACTTAAATGCTTAAATCTTTTACCATGCCTTATGTTTAAAGACAAAACATTATGTAGACAAAACTGAGCAAAATCTGAGTGCAA
Organism: Cyprinus carpio; assembly: GCF_018340385.1. NCBI lineage: Eukaryota > Metazoa > Chordata > Actinopteri > Cypriniformes > Cyprinidae > Cyprinus > Cyprinus carpio. The sequence continues at coordinate 9,725 of NW_024872881.1, forward strand.
CACACATTACACTGGATTCAACAGATTTGCGACATACTTGGTTTTTCTTTTTTTGGCCTCCCCTCCTCTGCTTCTGACTGGGAGGTCCTGTGTCGAATGAGTTCTTGCCGGGCGAAGTTTCAACCTTGCCTCACTAAAGCTATCTGTCAAGAATGGGAACCAAGTGAAAAAACAAAGCTTTACCCCAAACCAGTATTGGTGTTGTGAGATAAGATCATGATTGTTATATATTAAATTAGGGCTGGACAATAATTCAATATCGATATGTATCGTGATTATTTTCAATAACGGTGATATGGTTTTTAAACACATTTCCGATATTTCGATATACCAGTGTTCCCCATACATTGATGTATTGTGGCGTTGACTTCGTTGAATAAATATGAGCACTGTACGTTTCAAAATCAAAACATGACCGCGGGTGTTTTATATGAATGTATCTCTAGAAGGGAAAACGACTGTTTTCAGAAAAGTTTCGATGGCATTTTCATTTTATCTGAAAAAGAAGCGTTCATAGGCGCAGCTCCTTTGATTATAGCCGTTACTGGAGAAACCGCTGGGGTCTACCCACTCTCACAGCGCCCTCCTGCTGGCAGAGAAATCAGTTGGCATTCAAGCCCGGCTCCCAGCAACATGCTTTTTTTCCTGCAGCAAATCAAGAGCACTCTTCATACTCTTTATACTGACTAAAGCACATTTGTTTCAATCTAATATCCAAAGTACTGCAAAAAACAGGTAAATTTTGAAATATTTTTACTATTTAAATAACTGTTTTATTTTAAAATGTAGTTTATTCCTGTGATCAAAGCTGAATTTTCAGCATCATTACTCCAGTCTTGACATGATCTTCAGAAATCATTCTATTATGTGATTTGCTGATTATCAATAATTTAAGAGAGTTGAGTACTTTTTTTTTCAGGATTCTTTGATGAATAGAAAGATCCAAAGATCAGCATTTATCTGAAACAAAGCTTTTGTAACATTACAGTTTGATTACATTTGATTTGATTACACTATTCCATTCAAAAAGCTTTGAGTCAGCATCATTTCTTTCTTTCTTTCTTTTTTTGGAAAGAAAATTATAGAAATTTTTATTTAGCAGAGATGCTTAAATTGATCAAAAGTGATGATAAAGACATTTATAATGTTAAAAATATTTATATTTCAAATAAATGTTCTTTCTAAACTTTCTATTCCATCAAAGAAACCTACTCAGCTCATTTCAACAAATATTTTTGAGCAAGCAAATCAGAATATAAGAATGATTTCTGAAGGATCATGTAATCAGAGTAATGATGCTAAAAATATAGCTTTGAAATCACATGAATAAAATACATTTTAAAATATTTCCAAATATAAAACAGTTATTTTAAAATAGTAAAAAAATATTTCAAAAATGTTTACTTTTCTTGCTGTATTTTGGATCAAATACATGCAGGCTTGGTGAAGCAGAAGAGAATTCTTTAAAAACATTTCAAAATCTTACTGTTCAAAAGCTTTTGACTGGTAGTATATATTAGCCTGCAGTTTGAAGTTAAAGATATTAATTTAATTAGGTGAGACTGAAATGATTTTTTGACAGTGATTTCCACATTTATTGTTTGTATGAAGGCTTAAATACAAAAATAATGTGTTTTTTTTTTTTTCAAAAAATATTAAATGGTTTTAAATGAGGTCAGACTTGGCAAATTCATTTTTCATAAATGTATATACACAGACATCTGTTGTGAGGCGCTTCTTGGCAGTTTTACGAGGCTTTTTTATAGTGTTCATATTGATATCGGAAATATATCGTATCGACCGAAATTAAGAAATATATCGTGATGTAAATTTGGCCATATCGTCCAGCCCTATATTAAATCATTCGTTTCTTGAAATGTTCTGCATCCCAGTGTCAACTTTACATTACCAAAAACAACTAAATACACTTAATGACACCAGTCATAAACATAAGTGTCATTAAAGTCATGATGTGCGTCATGCTAATAAGGCTTACTCTTATGTTGACACTTAAAATCAAGTGTTTACAGTTACATTTAAATTTTTAGAAATACCATAAGTGGGGCTTAGAATGAGTCTTGAACCATGAACAACTGGATTAAAGTGAACACTTACTTGCTTTGTAAAGAACCCTGATGTCATAACTTGTCCAGGTCTCCTTAGGCATCTCACAGTTCTTGATGGCCTTCAACATGGCATCGGGTTTGTTGTTATTAGGCCATTTCCAGACCTCTCCTTCCACCCACACACCTGGCACCACCTCCATTCATTTGTTCTTAATGAAGTCACTATGAAATACACTGAGGGATGGGGTTGGGGGGGGGCAGGTGGGGATTAAAAGTTAATTTTTGAATGTAAAAGGGGGAATGACAACAAAATGCCCTGTTCCCCATATGGCATCCCTGAAATATTTGCATACGTCATTCAGCCTTGTACATTTAAATCTGAAGACAAATTTGACACTACAAAAAACTCCTATTCTTTAGAATCAACTGGTAAATGAACAAAATTGTCCCATCTTTGCAAAATTCACGGGAGTATGATGTACTCCTGGCCTTTTAGGACAATAAATTTCCACCAAAGCAACAATCTGATTAATTCTAACACAATTGTCTCCTTCTGTAATTCTGATATGCACACCATTCATTACCAGTTCTCTGAATTGAAGAACATCCCCTTCAAACAAGTCAGGTACAGGCCCATTTCTATGCTCTATATTTACTTGCGTTTTTGGCCACTTTACTTCAACGCTATGTTTTGATTGTGAACTTCGACACTCTACGGGATCACCTGAGTTAGAGGGGCTGTGTGGTTTCCTGATCATTTTTTTTAAATGTTACACAGGTAATTTTCAAATGGAAACCCAGAGCTCACATCTAAATGACCATTGAATCTTTACATTCATACACTAAGATGAATATCAACCCATGTATATTGTAGACAACAAACTCAGGACCCATACAATTTACTAACCGTGCTCACAAATGACACAAGTACCCTTTCACAAAAGCATTTAGAGCTGAACAAAGGCGGGGATTGGCTAAAATCGAGATGGCAACTGATAGCAGCATGAAGTTGTTATACATTTCCTCAGGTAACCCACCCCTAAGAACAAGAGGACGGTGTAGCAGAGAAGGAACTGCACCTGAGTTCAGTTGCCTTCCACCTTAGTCTTTCTGCCAGACTCCTTGGCTTCCTAGCAAATTCAACTGGGACGAATGCCTTCAAAACTACCAGCTTTTCAGAGATTCTCCTGCATGTCACGACCCCCCAACGACGACACCGAAGAGGGCCAGAACTGCCAAACCACAAATAACTACGAGCCCTCCTCATTACTCCCAAACAAACCAAAGCATATAATCATGAGGAAACTGACTGACCATACCGATACAGGTTTCAAGTAGAGGGGAAACTGCTATGTGAGAGTTCTCATCTGTGCCCCTCGCAAATGACTCATCAGTCCTATCAGGAGCACTTCCTCTTGGGAATGTCATGCGGTGGTGACTAGCATAAACACCTGGCTGTAAACACTTATCACATCCTGCATAACCTGAATGGCCTTTCACCTGTTGATAAAGGCTCTAGCAGGAGCATCACAAATGACCGAACTACCTTCAGAGAAACAGGTTGGTTTTTTGAGCCATGACAAATCCCTCTCTCAGCATTGTCAATTCTTGAAACAAGGGCACCAAGCGATAATCTGCAATGAAGAGTGGGTTAGTCTCACCACAGAACAAAAAGCAATTAACAGTGGCCTGCTGGGAAACCTAATCTTTGTGACGCACATGCCTAACACTGGCCAGAACTGAGTCGACGAGCTCTTAAACAGCGCGGCAATCCATCAAAAAATAAGCTGCCACATGAAAACCATTTCTATCTGGAAAATTTGGACAACAAATACTCAAATGTTTGCGAAACATGTTCAAAAATACCAAAATAGAAAAACACCCCACAGCAACCTTTCCAGAGTGTACCCTGGTTGCCGTTTTTTTTAAAAGGGTTTCTCCCATCCTTGTGAGAGAAACCGAAAGGGTGATGCACTCTAAGGCTACTGCACAGAAGAGCAGACAATGCCACTAAGATACACCATATCAACAGCCCAGTCAGACAGAGCAGTGGACAAATCAAAGGAGGAGAAATCTCATCATCCTCCTTCATCTCTCAGAGACCTCATCCTCACTCACCTCCAGTGTGCCACAACTTCACCAAAGTCACTTACCTTACCATCTCATTGTGCTCTACGACACCTGTGCAAAGACTTCTTTGTACCTCTAAAATTCTGTTCATTGTCCTTTTTATGGCTCGCTTGCGCATGTACTCCACTGGGACCGCGCTCCATTGTGAACTGGGGAAAACCAAACACAAAAATTTTGTTAATGCTGCTACCGAGTTTTAGAGAAAAGGGAGAAAGAAAGCTATTTTTATGCGCCCCAGTCTGAACAGTGTATGTCTCAAGTAGTCTAGGCTGTACTGTAGGGTAAACCTTAGTCACATAATAAACAACTCCACTGCTCTTTTGATTTATTTGTATTGAAATTTGAAATCAAATCTTTCAAATTTCAATAAACATACGTTGATCAAGGCACACAGTGTTACACTAGCCAAAAACAAACAGCTCCATTCAACTTATACTAGAATAAGGTAATGAAAAATATTTCCTGTTGAAGCCTGCAGCTCCTTGATAATTTTTATTTTTATTTTTACTTTTTATTCCAGTAAAAATCTGTCGGCCAATTGTGAATACGAATAGAAAAACCGGCAATTAACACGGGAAAGACATTTTTTTGTTGGTGAAAATAAAAAACTTAAAAAGTCCCGGATTCTACGCAAAGGATAGCACCCTGACTTGTCATCGGTTTAGTGATCTTATACCACCTATATCAGATTACAACGATAATGATTGGCTCCAAGCAATACAAGTGGCA
>NW_024872882.1:0-12142 GCF_018340385.1 Cyprinus carpio
CTTGTTACCTGAGCCTAAAAGAGCACTTTCATGAGGTTTTACTCTAATTTGTAACTTCAGGATACATGCTATTTAATTAAAATTCAAATCTGTATGAATACATTCATGTAAAATGCATGCAGTGTTCTTTCTCAACTTCAAAGGGCGTGTCTTGTTACTGGTTTCTAGAAGAACATTTTGATGGTGGTTTTAGCCACATAACTATAATAGAACACATACTATTGAAAATGAAAACAATACATCATTTAGTTCAAAATATATATCTCCAGCTACAAAGGCTGTGTCTTGTTACAGATTTGTAAATGATTTTGCAGTAGTTTTCATTGTCAAAAGTGATGCAAAAGTCATGCTATTGACATTCAAAAATCGCAGCCTTCCATTATTGCTCCCTAATGGAAGCAATAAAGTTTTACATCATAGTAATTCAGGACACATGCTATTAAATTAAATTCAAAACATTCCATTCCATGCAATTTTTGTCTTTCTTTTTTTTTTTTCGATAGTTGTTCATGAGTCCCTTATTTTTCCTGAGCAGTTAAACTGATCCACTATTCTTCATAAAAACCTCCAGGTCTCCAAACTCTTTGGATAAATTGTACGAATTGTATATAGTACGATTAGTAGACTTTGAGCTTTTCTGGACATAATTCAGTTATATTTTGTTTTGTGGACTAGATGTAAACATCTTTGATGCAAACCATATCTACTCAGGGCAGCACTAAAAAAATAAAAGCATTTTGTGTTTAATACCTCTTTATTATTTTGGGAAAGTAATTAACATTTTGCCCACAAACCATATCTTCATAGACACTATAAGAGAATAAACTTCAAGTTCAACGGACCCTTTGTAAATTTTTGTGCCTTTGACAGCTAGCAAATGTTTATATATATTTTTATCTTTTTACTGTTATTTAGAATTCACATTTCTAAATGTTACAATCCAAATTAAACCATTTCAATAAATTCCTAAGTAAATATTTTCTGAATTTACATGACATTTTAATTATGCATGATTTCCTTTTTAAATACTTTCTGTAATGTTTTTTTTTTTTCTTTTTTAATAACAAATGTTCATTAAACAAAAATCATTTCAGGTTTGAATATATTTTCTGTATATGTCACTGAGATAACATTTGGGACTTTCCTCAATATTTTACTCAAAAGTACATTAACTTTTGTTTTAAAAAACAAAGCTATGCTCATATACTGCCATCTTTTAAGCGTGCACGACTCCTTTTTAGGTGTTGTGTAGTTTGGTCATGAAAAAGCTGGACAGAGGGGCAAACAGGTTTTTTGAGTGCTGATTTATGTGTGTGGGGGGGGGGGGTGTTTGTGTTGTTTGTGTGATGTAATGGAGTATTTATAGCTCTCTCGATCTATTGTAGATGTAAAAATTGTGGAAGATGTTTCAAGAATAAGTGGTGAGGTACTTATATGCTGTCAAGAAGAGAGGGTGACAACTAAACGTACTACTGTACATGTCAAGGGGAACAAGCTAAGGGGCAGGAGAGTCAGTGGATAAAGGGAAAAGGGGGGGAACAGATAAAATATATTGGCGTGTGAGGTTTCTTTTGCGGGTTGGTGTTTCAGGACGATACCGGGGCATAGAAAAAGATCAGAGGGGGAATACAGGTCGAAAAAATGTTTCAGCGGAATGGTGGTCAAAAATATTCTGACCAAAAACCTATATTTTCTCACCAGTAAAACTGGTTTTTACAATCGATTATTTCTTCTATCTTTTGCTGTAGTTGCGTTCAGTAGGAATAGCCGTTTACATTTCCAAACATTCATTGTGCCATTGGAATATGTAATAATCACAGTGAGATTTTTTTTTTAGTCTGACAGCAGCCCAGTGCTCCACACAGAGGACTCGGATCTGATCATCAGTCAGGTCTGTCTGGAATGAACATACAAACGGAGGAGAGAGTAATAAAGGGGGGGTCGGTCCAGAGACGACGTTCCTCGACTATGACGGTGGGTCCTTTTCACTAAACACGGAGTAACGGCCACTAATTCCGTCGTATTTACACCGAACACAACAAGGATATGAGTGCTAAAACACTGAATTAACATATTCATCACACCATTGAAATCAGAAACAAGAGCTTCTTTATTATGAAAGATGTAGTGGACATCTTTCCACTGCTCATGAAAAAATAAGGTACTCATGAACCACTACTCAACAGAAAAATAAAAAAAAAAATATAAATAAGAAGAAAGTTGAATTGAATGGAATTCTGGCAGTTTTTCGAATATTTAATTTTCAGATAACATTCGTGTCCCTGAATTACATCTGAGTGTAAAACATAAATTAAAATGTTCATTTAGAAATCACGAAACAACACACACTTGCTTTGAAGTTGAACATAGAACACTTTTTACTGATTTTAAAAAAGAAATTTTTATAAGTTTTGAGTGGTCAAAGCTCGGTCGAGAACAATATCGCCCCTGCGGAGCTACCTTCTCTCTAGGGTGGCAGTAACGCTGGATACCTCTTCCATGGACAGGTTTCTGCGGCAAAGGCGCTTTCTGAATGGCAATATTTTTCCTTGGGGGCTGAGAGGCCAACCTGGGGGGGGGCAAACAGGGAGGTACGCAATTCAGATGTTCATTAAATCTAGAGTATATTATATTGGATTTAATCTGAAATTATCAGGAATGTATTGGTTGTACAATTTTTCAATAGTATGTTGTTCTATTATAGTTCTGTGGCAACACAAACTACATCAAAGTGTCTTTCTAGAAACCAGTAACAAGACACACCCTTTGAAGTTGAGATGGAATACTGTACTGTATGTTTTAAAAATGAGTGTGTAGATGCACTTTCACGGGTAGAAGGTTGGAAAAGTACGGTTTATGGGTTGCCTGGAACGCGGCAATAGTTACACATCCATGTTACATGTAGGCTATCTAGTAAGGCTATTAGCTTTTTTCGAGTCATTTACACATAACTTACATAAAACTAGTTTTTTATAATTTTCTCTTCTCAGAACATTCCATTTCACAAGTCTCTTAAATCGGGGTCACAGAGCAGCACTATAGTAAGTATTTGTTTATTTTGACATTGTAACTGAAAATAGTGTTTCAGGTTGGCCTAATCAAAAATTATATATGACTGTATACACTGAAACTGAATGACCACAGTTAAAAAAAAAGTATCAATGTATTCTCTTTTTTTTATGCAGCAGCTAATAAAGAAATGCTGCCTCGGTGTATGTTTCATGAATATGGCTCTGTAGGTGACACACTCAAAATGTGAGGCAGTGGATAGTTGTTGTTGATGTCTGTTGTTGTCTGCCAAAAAAAAAAAAAAAAAGACTCCTCTGGAACTACACCATCTTTTGAAAGGTGTTATTAATAATTGTGGAACAATTGCAAGGCACAATTCAGACGACACTTCTAAAAACATTCAATTATTTGAATTACAGCTTTTATTATCTTCTTGAGAAATCCTAGCTTCTGTCTCCACCTGTTACATGCAGAAACAATCCTGCTGTGCTGGCCTGTCTGTGATAAATGAGGTAAGTCTGAGTTTGTCCATGTGTGCACTACATATATAGTGTACAAACACACATTACATACACTGTGTGTGGTGGTAATAGACATTGTGCATTTTAATTAGTCCACAAGCATTAAGCACTTCAATATGACAAAAAAAAAAAAAAATGCCTGTGGTGTTAATCATGGTTTAAAGTACTTTGAAAAAAGTCTGGGCTAAATTAATACATGTTATAATATTTTGTTATTTTAATTTTATGTAACCTCTTTTTCTTTCAATGAACAGTTTACACAGAATATCAGAACAGCTGTGGTCTAGATTAAAGACCCAGTTCTTTAACCTGGCTTTACACATACGCACACTAATACGGCTTCGAATATCACCCAAAATCGAGCATCCAATCACATCCAAATTTGTTAGGCTGCATAGGTAAACCAGGAAACCGGAAACACTTCCTATAACACACGACTGTACTTGTATATATCGGTTAGAGAATGGAATCTACGCTTAAATTTAGTCTGGTTTCTCTATTATTCCGAGGTCACCAGAGCTGGATCAGCTTCAGTCTGTATCCAGATCAGATGGTCCACTGCAGTCACCAGGCTCCAGTAATGTATCTAGACCAGATGGTGGATCAGCACCTAGAAAAGGAACCTCGACAGCCGCCTGGAAAGACAGCGGAGTCCAGGACAACCGCAGGAAGCCCCAGATCAACTGTAAAAGCACCTTTGTCACCGGGACAAAGACCCACAGGAAACAGCTGATTCTTCTGCACAATCTGGACTATGCTGCAGCCTGGAAAATTGAAACTTGCTGGTTTCTGGCCTCTGGTCGAGAGGAGAACTGGTCCCTCAAATGAGTCTGGTTTCTCCAAGGTTTTTTCTCCATTCTGTCACCGATGGAGTTTGGGTTCCTCTGGCTTTTTGCTGTTGGGGGCCACTTCACTTCCCGCTTATAACGCTGACTTGATTGCAGATGATTGCAAAGATACTGTTTAAACCTGACAACTGAGATGAAAATTACATCACTGAATTTCAACTGATGAACTGCTCTTTACTGTATCATTTGCATTATTGACCCATGTTTGCCTAATTAATGTTGTTCAGTTGCTTTGACACAAGTGGTTTTGTGTAAAAGCGCTTATAAAAATAAAGGTGACTTGAACTTGTGATCATATAATGAAAGTCAATGGGGCCGCCCTTTGAGATTCAAAAAACCTATGCAGACAAAACTAATTAATCCTTATGGCTCCTGACATTTTATTTTTTTCTTTTTATTTTAGAGTCGTAAGACTGAAAGATTCGGGTATGAAAGAACAAATGCACTTATTTACAACATTTTACCTCTTAATCCCAGCTTGGCAAACCATCTTGAGCGCCCATCAGAGTCGGAGCGCGGGCTTGCTGTTGCATAATGACGTATAGCGGGCAACATTGACGGGAGCTGGATGCCTGTGTTTGTTACAACAGGGAAGGAAAGATGCGCCTGTTGTATTGTACTTTAAATCCTACCTGTGCTGTCCCAGATGCCAAAACAGTAGATTTAGGACGATTAACTTTTCAAGAGATTCTCAACATTTGAGCTCCTGCATCTGCTGTTTCCAGACAGACCGGACACAGCCACCGGCGAAGTCCTCGCGACGCGGACGTCTTGTCCCCGACAACGTGATCCGCACTGGCGTGAACGCTCTCCAGGACCGTTTGAAGAGTGCTATAGATTACAGATAATAATGCGGTAAATAATGTTCAGTACCATCTGTTTCGCTAACCAAGATAACCTCAATGTATCGATCGAGGAACTCACGGGTATGAATTTTGCTTCGTCTGTTTCGTTTATGAAACCACCGGTTTCACGATGAAAAGTCTTCTTACCTGGTCTTAAGGAAGAAACAAGTCCACCTTCATCTTCGATGGCCTGAGGGTGAGTGTAAATTACACAGCACCTTAATTGTGAAACTCACGAACAGTTTTTTTCTGGGCATTGTATTTTAAAAAAAACAACTTTTTTGTAATTTTGTTTGACCAGCTTTCGCCGTGCGATGAAGGACATATCATCACAGAAGTGGATGTGGACAAACAAGTCAACAACGGTGCTAAACAAAATGGCTCCTGTTGATACTACAGAGACACGCTGGCCACACTCAGTTGGGCAGTCTTTTGATGGTTATTGCATGTAGTTTGAATTATTATACCAGTACCCCACTTAGGTCAGTGTTGTAACTAGATGTGTAAAATTAATTGTAAAAAAAAAAAAAATACAAGTACTTCTGAGCATCTGTTCACTGCAGCCACTGTTCACACTCCACAATTGTTCACTTCAACATATCACACAGACACACTGACATAGTTATAGACGCCTGAAGTCAGCTTTATTATATTTATTGACATGACATTGTCCATGCTTGTTCAGTCATTTTGATTTTTTAATAAATGTATGAGAGGTCCCATAGTGTACAAGTTATTGTCAAACTTTCTGATAATGACTTTGTCCATTCATCATTTTCGGCAAATAGACGCAGCTTTGCCTCACCGAAGGTTATATTTTGATTGCAAGTTCGGGCAAAATGCAAGAAAAAATCTTTAATAGTTCACAGATGAAAGTGTTTAGTCTTTATTGAAGATATGTGCGCGTTATATAGAACGAATTCAAGCAGGATAAATGTGAAGCCTATGAGCCTTGTGCTTATATTTTTCTCTACACCTATAATTTTAGATTAGACACAGTTAAATAGTGTGCCGTATTATATTATATAATATTGAATTAATGTGTTATATTATTAAAAAGACAAATGTGGTTTACTTTGCCTCGGAGCATTACAAAAGTGATAGCCTATTGTGAGCTAGGCTTGCGTGTTTTTCTAAATTATTTTCTTATTTTTAGTAAAACGTAAGGCACTGTATAATTTCGCTCTCCCATTATTAGGCCTAATTAAAACAAGAAACGAATAAAATTAAACCTGCACGATTTACTAAATCATTGCAACTCTAAAAGAATGGATGGATTAACTAAAAAGTCCCCTCACTTATCAACAAAGCGCACACGAATGTAAAAAAAAAAAAAAAAAAAAAGAGCTTCATTAATTGACAACTTCAGTGATTTTAAACTGGAGTCTTCTTTGCTTGCTTTCAATATAATTTAAGTAAAGTAAAAATAAATAAATAAAATAAATAAATAAATTGCAGCCCGGCCATTTAAATGCAGTTTGTATTCTCGAGGCTAATATTTCGTTTTCAAAATATCAGAGTGCAAGATTTGCTCTGCATGATGCTGTGTGCACGCAGCATTTAGTATTCTTATTTGTCTAATATTTTAATCTCATTACAAATCTTGTTTGGCTTTTATTTTGGATAATTGCATGTAAAAAATTATTTACTTTGGTAAATGCATATGCAAAATGTGAATTATTATTTCTATATTCAAGTGTTTGTTGCAAAAATAGTTACATTAAGCAGGGGGAGAGGGCATGACAAGGAGGCGCCCTCTCTCGATCACGTAATTTTTTTTCCTAATTAATGAAATAAACTGAAAATTGTGGCGTCTCACATACATAGAAATATATCTACAGAAAGCTTGAAATGTCTTTTAAACGAATCAAATCAAAACGAAAGCTTATGTAATCTGTGAAGGTTTGTATGTTTCTGTTTTAAAGGCGCGTCCATGTGGCTTTTGAGAGTCAGCACTGTGAAATTTCATCTTGCAGCCGACAAGAAAACATTTGTTTTAATAAATAATTTTAAAACATGTCTACTTTTCATAATTATTAGGCTACTTCTGCCTGTTGCTTTGATGACGAACAGTATGCATGTTCTGCTGAGCGTGGAATATATTAAGGCTGGATTATAGTATTGTAAATTTACTATAAATTTGCGATTAGTTTGAAATAATGACAATGACCGACTGTTAGTAACTAGAAAATCTTACGTGGGAAGCAGACCTATTAAATACCAGCTAGACCATCTCTGTGTTAAAGTTTTTAAAGATTTTTTATATGCGTTTGCATAAATTCTTCCTTCAGACGGTCTGTAATGGGAGATCCTTAACACTGATTTTTTCCTCTGAAACATAAAACGAAAATTGAATAAATAAAAAAAAAAATAAAATAAATATTTTATGTTTTTGAGAATGATTGGGCTCAACCCTCCCCCGCGCGTTTGAGACACGCTGCCGAGCAGATATATGAGCAGGAGAGCGGAGAGTGATTCTGACTGAAGAGGAGCGGCATTTTTTAAAAGTCCGGAGCATTCGTGTTTTTCACTCGCTCCAGCACCGCTCCATCACGAATACAATTAATGCCAACAGCCCGTAATATAACTGCATATTTTAGCAAGAATTCACATGATAAACATATTTAGCTATAGATATGATACACATAATCTCTCCGATCAGAAGACTATCATGACGGCAATAGTCGAGCGGATTGTTAACAAGGCTAGTTCTCAAGGAATTTGTCTTTCCTTTTTACTGATTATTTTCGGGTTAAAGCATGATTTAACAGATACAGCACATTCACACGTAAGCGCCTGTCGCAATAATGCATTCAAACAAATGTAATCTTACAGTAGGCTAGCTTCATCTGATCAATGAGCAGAAATCTGTAACAAATGCATTCGATCTGTAGATTAAAATAACTGACGAAAATGTAAACTGATTTATTTTCATCACAACAAAATGTGCACAGCAGAAAGCAGCAATTATACCTTTTAATGCTGTCAATTTTATTAGTTTGGCGTTTTGTATGGACAAAAGTTTTGCACACAATAGCCCTAATCCCCTTTGAAACTGTCCTGTAATTTTATTTATTTATTTATTTATTTTTATTTTATTTTTATAAGCTATTATGAACATAACATTTCAACTTTAGCCACGGAGTGAAGGCGGAGCAGTGTTTCTGGTTATCAATGAACGCGGAGCTTAGTGATTATTAAATGCTCGGAGCGCGGAGGGAAATTGTTGCTGCTCACCCACTCCGCTCACATAGGCCTACTGTTGCTGCCGAGTGAGAGAGATTGTTCCGCCCTATATGAACAAGGCCGGTCCGGTGTAGACACGGTTAGACTGTTCTGCTATGTTTACAAATAATTTGCTATATAAGAAATAAAAATAAATACATAACCTAAACCAGCAGCATAACGAGATGAACTATATAGCCTAGAAAAACTGATTTAGGCCTACACTTGGTCTGTCCTCCGTCATGACACTGACTCACTGCGGAGCTGCCACTTTTAATCTGAACACTCTTAACGCCGAGTGGATGGCATGATGGGCTAGTATTAAAAAATAATATATTTTTATATTTAAAACTTGTTTTGAACATTTCTCTTGTCATTTGAATATTGATTTTAAAGTAGGGAGGCAAAACAAATCGATTTAAATTGTAAAATCGGAAAAAAATCGGAGATTTTTTTTAGGCCATAGGCCTATCGCCCAGCCCTAATGCTACATGCCAAAAAAATTTTTTTTTTTTTTTAAGTTAAGGCAACTTCCTTCTGAATTAAGTTATAATAACTAATAAACTTTATATTGCGCTATACAGTAGTCAACATTTGGAAGTGATCAACCTTTCTTTAAAGTTGTCCTAAAACCTGTTCTGCAAGTTTGAAGCCCCTCATAAGACTGTCCATATGAAAGAGCAAGACATTCACACCTTTATCTCGACCCCCACAAGCTATACAGAACTAACCCCCAGCCCCCCCTCCAGCTGAACTGAATCGGTCTGTTTTTTGGCTGTGAGGAACGGTGTGTTCTCGTGTTACTGGGTTGAAACATGCCTGCACTCACAGCAGCCCTTCTCTTTTTATTCATTATTTTCCCGCAGGTCCCATATTATTATTTTTTCACTAGACCAAAATAATAACAAATTATCACAATTGATAATTATCATTATTATTTTTTGCCAAAATCATTGTTATTTGTGTAACGTAGGCGTTTTGCGGAAGGCCTTAAGACCAAGCGGAATCCTCCGTAAGCTGCTCAACGCTTCACAGCGCGATGGGACACGCGCAAACTGACCCCAACATTTAGCAAGGCAAGGAAAACATTCAGTCTGCCTGAAGGAAGACGTATTTCATTGTAAGTTAATGCTGTTAAATAGAGAGTAAAAAAAATAAAAATTACAACTAGTGTAGGCTATCCTTAAACGTGGAGCTCATTATATTGAAGTACAAATCCAAACACCAGACGCAACCTACACTCATCAGTGTTCTTTCACTGAAAAGTATGCATTTTATTTATTTTATTCCCAGGCTATATGGTTGAAATAGTATTATTTTAGTTGAAAACTTTAAGTGCCATTGTTTGAAAAAAAATGCTCAAATGTTTCATAGACCTTCAGTTGTCATGCTTTAAAATCCCATGCCATTTGTAATTTCACTGTATTTTTTAACCTCCTAAATTAACTACCCCAATTCTATAATGGTAAAATTTGTTCAGACCGATGGCATTTTTTATGACATTATTTATTTTTATTTTTAGAATATGCTAATTGTAACATAAATGGTATGAATCAAAACAAATATAAACTTTTTAACTGCAGGCAGATATAGGCCTATATTTATCGTACATTACAAATATTTGGATCCCTTATTTTATTAAAGAATAAATACTTCTTTTCTTCAAGAATAAACATATAAATAAATAATTAAATAAAGAACCTCTATTAGCCCTTATTTGTAGGTTTAGGAGATATGCGAGCGATTCATAGATTTAAAAAAGAACAAAAGTGGGTGCTTGGTTTCAGGGAAAACGAATACAGCTCGTAAAAAAATTCTATGATGAACAAACATGCTAACTTATTAATTCAAGAAAATCATTTAAGTTACATTTTTTTTTTTTTCGAGATTCAACTTGAATTTCAATACTATTAAACTGACTTTAAAATCTCAAGGAGTTTATAAGTTGAAACGGGTAAAATGTCACAGTGCATGCTAGCCTAAATGAACTTGTATCTTGTATAGTATCCGAAGACTTGAGTGCAATGTTAGCATAAAACTAACAACTATAATTTGATTTTTTTATTTTTATTAAATGAACAATGCCTGTAATAAAATGTGACATCAACCTTTATATCAAACATTTTTGAAATGGTCCACAGCTGAGCATCGCAGGAGGCAGATCTGAAGTTATATTTGTTTGTTTTCACGAAGTGAATGTGATGCACAAAGTCATTTTTAAATACAATGGAAAAATAAAGCTGGATAAAAACATACACGAAAAACCGCTAAAAAATAAATTACATTTTGTGAGAGTTGCATTTTATTACATTCAGAAATAATAACGGCAGGCCTAATAATGCTACATCTGGGCTAATGTACCAACAGGACATTTTTAGTTCCCTTCACTTTACAACAAATCCTTTAAAATTAAAAAATTAATCAATACAGAACAAGAATTACGAATATATAATTCTAATGGATAAATAGAATTGCAGCAGGCTATATAATAATATAGGCTTATAAACAACAACAAAAATAATAATAATTACAAATAATTTAAAGCGATACATAAAGGTTGGGCTTATCTCTCTCATTCGGGACAAATCCAAACATGTTGCCCCATTTGAAGCTAAACTCTTATTCATTAGGTAAAATAGGCTTTGGATTTCACAAGTGTTTCAGTATCGACGAAAAAAAAAATCATAATTAGCAAAATTATGCTCAAGTGGAGGACCGCTCCCTCGCTAACGCCCGAATGGACTCGGTGAACGACTGCTGTTTCCAATGAATATGGCGAATGAGTGGGCACCAGCGCGATCAAGTCACCAATTCACATAAAAATTTGGTCACACAGTAAAAGGCACAATTCAAAAATTGTTGTTTTACGTCTTCCTTTCCTGATTTGCAGTTAACGCCGCGGCCCTGCGGCGGCATTATTACTGAGTAAATAAACGTAAAATAAGGGGCATGGAGAACAAACTGGGTGCTAAAATCCAGGAAAGATGCAGACGGACAGGACAGGTGTTATAGTTTGCAGACCCAGCTGAACATAAAAACTAAACCCCTCCCCGTCTTATTTCAGCTGAAGTTGAGCTCAAAGGAAATGAAGAGAAGCCCTGGCCATATTTAAGCTCAGAACCAGTGGAAGCTGTGTTTGCCTAGGAAAGACCAAACTAGCCAGCTTCATAAAATCTCAACATCAACCCTTTGCAAGCATGTAGAGGTAAGGTTAACTCTGGCATCATATTTTGCAATTGGTGGTTAAAATTAAGCTTTGACAGTTTAGCAAAAGTTTTGCATAAGGTTTTTGCACAAATTATGCAAAAAGCCACAGTTATTTGCCCCAGAAATTTTTAATAGGGGTGGCCAGATGAGGGCCACAGTAAATCTTTGGGGTGGCACATCACAAAAAATAAAAAATAAATAAAAGGCGTTTGCAATATTGGCCACAATATGATTACTCTGTGATGTTCCCGGGATTTTTTCTATAACGAAAATTAGACCAAATTTTGCTTGTGTGTGTTTGTGTGCTGATATCTTATTTCTAAGTGTGCTGACAGCTGAGGCTTTTTTTTTTTTTTTTTTTTTTACCCTTTACGCCTTTTTTTTTCTAAAAAGTGTGTCACCATCTGTAAAGGTCAGGACACTTGCATTTTGGCTTTTAACGAGCAAATGCGATCAGTATCAACAAATTGATCTTTGCAATGCAGAG
>NW_024872883.1:0-14670 GCF_018340385.1 Cyprinus carpio
CCTTCTATTTCAACAGATGTTCTTCAGTGAACTTTTCATATTCACTATAAAGAATCAAACACAACAACTGGTGTGAACAAAAACAGTCACGGTTTGTTCAAAAGTAACCAAAAAAAAATGGTGTTCAAACATTGAAACATAAGGATCATTTTATCATTTAATAGTGGGATCATTAGTAATAATCGATAAAGTATAGACGCAAGAAAAGCAGCAGATAAGAAGTCCCAAGAACAACTAGAGGAGCATAATGAGGCAGATAAGGCGATGGCCAGGAAGGAATCAGTACCAGATGCACCAATTTGTGGATTAACAGCCTTTTTACGGTGATTTATTCAAAATCGGCTACAGAGAGTCATTAGCCCAATAGGATTTACAACATGGTTGTATCAAATTTGTTACCAAATTGAGTTACGGTGTGTGGTCAGTGTGAGGTGACACCACAACCCCACCCCACGTTAATTCTGGTGTCATATGTGTCTGGTGTCTGCTTGTCGCGATAACATAGACGAAGAGCGCGTCAAGCTTTGCCTGCGATCTAAGCCTCAACTGACAGTTTGACACCAGCATATTAGAATTATCAGCAATATTAAGAATTAGTTTGTCTGAAGGGTCATGATTAACACTGAAGAGAGCTCGCCTAGGGAGTAATGACTGGTTGAAGAAACGCACTATCAGTTTTTTTGCTTCACAGAATAATATTACATTATAACATATATTTCAGAGTAAGGGCAACCAATAAGTGCGTGATGGAAAGAAAGACTGTGATCGCTGGCCTTGAAAAAGTGCCAGGGTCTCAAACATTTAAACATAAACTTTAAAAAGCTTAGAAGTTCGATTTATTACTCAAAGAAGTGTCATTCAAATGGTGTTCTATAGTGGTCATGTCTTTCGATCGGGTGTC
The DNA here is from genome assembly GCF_018340385.1 of Cyprinus carpio. NCBI lineage: Eukaryota > Metazoa > Chordata > Actinopteri > Cypriniformes > Cyprinidae > Cyprinus > Cyprinus carpio. The sequence goes on from NW_024872883.1 coordinate 902, forward strand.
TCATGTTCAGTGAATCCACATGATAAGAAGAGGAACTGTGCCTAACCTCTGCAGAAAACATCAAGTTGCACCCAGTTGTGCGTAAAGCCCTCTTTGCACGTTAGGGGGGCGGACCCTACACGGCCGCAATCACCTACTACTGTGACTAACGTTTGTCGCGTGGTATGTTGCTGTCTAGAATCTCATCTATCAAGGGGCCTGCCCATCCTGCATGTGGCCACTGCTGATACCACTAAGAAGCCTGCATACACTTCAAGGGGCGAAAAAATGAGGGAAAAAGATCTTTCGGGATATAGCCTGCAATGGGCTGATCGAAAAAAAACCGAAGATCTTTATGGGCAAAACACGGAGAATTGCAACTGCGTCGCGCGGGGTCTCCCTTGCCGTGTAATGGATAAGCCTAAGAAAGCTCATGGGTAATTGCCAAAGCCCCAGTCGCTGGTGGGGGGGTCAGCTCTGGCGCTTTCTAATTCCAGCATTGGAGACATGGTTAAACCACACACAATACTAACCGGATCCTCCAAGGGCGCAATGTCTCTCGCTTAGGCTGACAACACAAATCTGCATTCCCGGAAGAGAATTATCGTGGTGGGGGTGAATAACAACACAAGACCTCCCATTTGCAGAACAAACCAGACATTTCTGGAAACAGATGATGATCATAGGACAGTTATAGACAGGGCGGTGTGCCTATCAAAATCCAGGGTATCAGAAAGGACGAGAGGCCAGGGGGCAATAATGGGCTATCTGGTTTTCCTCAAGCTAATGTCACGGTGGCCTTACCCCAATCCATCCTCCTGAACATGTGACTGAGTGTCCGCTCGCCCTCAACATTGATGTGGCAGGCTCAACAGAGTGCCAATGACCCAGGAGGGGGATCTTTATGACTGATGTTAATCATCTTATACTGACATACAGGCAGCAACTGACATCAGCTAAACCTGTTTAAGGACTGTTGAAAAGATAGATCTAATGAAGCAGAATGGGATTTTACAAGCCTGTTTTAAACCTCACTGACAGTGGAGGTTTTTGAGTTGCTGCTGGCACCATATCTGGATGGAGCTCATAAAGACTGGCACTTGCATAAATAATCAGTTTTCTGTGATGATATGTGCATTCCCAACATGTACATTTAATATCACTCTCAATACCCATATACGCACGTGCTGTTTTACTGGGAAACTCAAACCGCTTCGTCACTCTCAAGAGGATGCTTGACCGAAGTAGTGGGGACTACAACTTGTATCGAAGGCCAGGAACACGGATAACAAGGGAGATCAGAGTGCTACAAAAAATACTCTGAAAAGAGGCTGAAAAAACCCGTTTTCAGCCCAAAGGTCCGCGTCGAGCATTGACTGGTCTCAAAACTTATCACTTTGTATCAACCGATCAATGGCGGCCCCGCACTCACGGTCTAAGTGGATGAAGTCAGCAAACGGGGCTGATGATTCTGAATGTTTCCACTTGAGTGGAGTACTTGAATTTCCGCCTGTTCACCGTCCTCTATTCTTCTCTGCAGAGAATCAGAGGCTAAATGCCCTGTGGGTTTACACTGACAGGTCAAGCCACGAACATGGGGAACCCCATTTCTAAGCATGCCTCTCTCACTGGCTCAAAAACTGAAGGGAGACTGCCGATCTCTTTGGGCATATGAATGCTAAGGGAGTGCGGCCCCCAGAAGGGGCCTCAGAGCTCACTCCACTAGGGGACATTTAAAAAAAAAAAAAAAAACATAGGGGCCGCATCATCTGGCTCTGTTTAAAAGGGGTTTTCCCTTCAGGACACTTTGGTGCAACTTGCCCGAGTGGGGCCTCTGCAATAAGCCTGGGTTTATTTTTCAGCCCTTGTACGCTGCCATTGGGCACGTGTTCCTGTCTGTCAAGCCAGACTTGCTGCAATTGGATGCTTCTGCAGGGGTCATGGCACAGATGCTTGTGTAGTTCCATAGCTCTTTACCATATGTTAGCATGTTTTTAGCACATTGTCAAGCCAACAATCTACAGTCAAATTTAGATTTTGACTGTAAAAAGAAAAAAAAAAAAAACTGTTCATTTAATACAATTTAAAACTTAAAACTAGCAAACGGAAATAAAATTACTAATACAATGAAATGTGATTAAACTTACTGGTTCACTGTGACTCCGCTTGTCCAGAAAATGGCAAGGATGAAAAACAGCTGCAATAGGTAAGGGAGCCAGCCCATAACTGGTGATAGACTGAGTGTATTCAAAGAGCTTGCCCGCTCTGAGCAGACTGACAGATGGATATCCTCGCGATACTCACGACCACTCTCCAAACAGCGATGAAACATCCCTACAAACATGAACACAAGCCTCTCAGAGCCTATTCACCTCAGTTTATGCATCATAAGCATCAGAAAAAATCAATATCCAACACAAACAGACACCAAACACACCCTCCCTGGGATCATGAGGTTCCTTTCCTTGGCTTTTGGGGCGAATCTTGGGGTAAATGTCACTCTTACAGCTGACGACTTTGCAGCTTTTTCTCACAAAATAAGACAAGAACCATCAGTTACCAATTCTCCACCCCGCAGACTGAGGGATGACCTTCACAACGACTGAGGCACCACTCTCTCTCCTCCTTCTCTCCACTCTCAGAGACCGGAGACTATTCCAAACTTATCCTGTCCAGTCATCCTACTACTTGTCCACTTGATCCGATACCCAACTCACCTGCCTTCAAGTGATTTCTTCTTCAGTTCATACCTTCACGTACTCATCACATATCAACTCCTCTCATTCACTCTGGAACATTTCCCCTCAGCATTTAAGCAGGCCGAGAGTTAAGCCACGTGCTGAAGAAACCAATCGCTAAATCCAGCCACTTCTAGAAAACTAACAGACCTGGTATCTCCTTCTTCCATTCATTGCAAAGACACTTGAACGAGCTGTGTTCAAAACCAGCTCTCTATGTTTTCTTGTACAAGAACACAGAACCTCCTGGACAGCAACCAGTCTGGCCTTCAAAAGCGGCACTCAAATGAGACTGCCCTGCTCTCGGGTACTGATAAGCCCTGTGACTGGCAAGATGCAGCTTCAAAATCCTCAGGTACTCATTTTGCTGTACCAGTCTGCTGCTTTTGACACCGTTAAATCACCAGGATTCTCCTGGCCACCCTCAGAAAGATGGGCATCTCTGGAACCGCACTCCAGTGTGGTTTAAGTCCTACCCTTTCTTGATAGATCCTTCGAGGGTGTCTTGGAGGGGTGAAGTTTCTAAGTTCACAGCAACTTGCTACTGGGGGTTCCTCAAGGGCTCAGTACTCGAGGGACCACTTCCTCTTCTCCATCCTACATGACGGATCATTAGGAGATCTGTCATTCAGAAGCATGCTTTCCTATCACTGCTACGCTGATCGACACTCAACTCTACTTATCTCATTCCAACCAGATGACCGACGCGCAGTATGTTTGCTCGCATTTCAGCCTGTCTGAGTGACATTTCTAGCTGAGGATGAATGACCATCACCTTCATGCTCAACCTTACTAAGACTGAACTGCTGGTGTGGTTCCATGCGCTAACCCATCGTTTCATCACAACGGACTTCTCTATACAGCTGGGTTCGTCAACCATAACTCCTCCAGGGACAGCTCGCAGAAACCTATGGGAGTTGTGATGGATCATCAGTTAAGCTTCACAGACCATAGGTGTTACAATGACCCAGTTCTGCAGAATTGCCTTATACAAACACTTAGGAAGATTAGACCCTTCCTGTCAGAGCAAGCCACCCAACTTCTTGTCCAAGCTCTATGTGTTCGGCTCCAGACTGGACTATTGCAATGGCGTTCCTGGCGGGCCTTACCTGCATGTACTATCAAGCCTCTGCCAACTATGTCCACGAATGCAGCAGCGAGGGTGTGTCTTCAATGAGTCTCAAATCAGCAGCTCATGTTACTCCCACTCCTCATCAGGTTACACTGGCTACCAGTAGCCACTCGCATTCAAATTCAAGTGTACTGATGCTTGCCTACAAGAACGACCACCCATGGCACGGCAACCAACATACCTAAGAATCTCATTAGCTCAATCTTATGCAACCTCCAGAAGTTTGCGCTCTGCAAGTGAATGACGCTTGTGGTGCCAATCCCAAAGGAGGCTTTCGAAAAAAATCACTCTCACAGGACCTTTTCCTGGACTGCGACCCAGCTGGTGGGAATGACCTCCCGAATCTCGAGCATTTGTCGTAGAAAGGTCTGTACACTCATTTTCAAAAAAAAACATCTAAAAAGACTCATCTTTTTTCGCCAGCATTAACCAATACTAATATTAGGTACTTAGCTTTTCTTTTCTTGGTCTATCATCATATTCTCTATAAAAGGAAATAAATAATAATAAAAAAAAAACCCTGGCTATGTGTTCTGTATTAGACTAACTGAGACTTTTCATGGCACTTGTTATATACCGTTGTTGGTTCTCATTGTAGATTTGCTTCTATTGTGTCTCATTGTAAAGTCGCTTTGGGGGATAAAAGCGTAGTATGCTAAATGATTCAATGTTAATGTAAATGTAAATGTAAAAGCGTGTCATTATGGTTGAAGAGTGTGCTGGCACTGTTAGAAGAGAGGAAGTGAGTGAACTCATCAGAGAGGCCAGCATGATGGACAAACATTTCTACTCCTCTGAGACCTTTCATAAACGAACACACAGCAGTTTAGAGCCATAGATCACCACACAGATCAGTCTATTAGAGATGTAAAAAGGACAGATTTGAAGAAAAAGACAATTCTTTACCGTTTGGAGCATTCAGAGGTCCACCACTATTTTGGTTATAAGTTACAATAGGTTTGCTGCAGCCCGCACAGCCGGTGCCATAGTAGTAGTTACACTCTGCTGGATCACACTGCAATCTCCTCTGACACAAACACAAAACAATTGTTTCATTAATAGTCTTTGACTACTCAGTGGACCTTCTGATGGTTCATTCAAAAATACATACAAAAAATGTCAAAAATTCAACCCCTGTCAGACATTACTTTAAGATTGTTAGAACTATTTTATCACTAGTCCCCATACCATATCTATATTCCACATGTAAGTGTTACGCAATCATTGATTTCAGTATTTTTTCCTTCCTGAAAAATCATGTCAGTACAAAACCAATTGGTTATTTTACTATTATTTGTATACTAAAACAGCATTTTAGCCATTATAAGCATGTTATAATATAAATTTAATTACAATGAATAATATAAAAGAAACCAATTAAACCTTGGAATCAATGTTATTCAAGTATACTATCTGTTATTGTTTTATTAACATTTTGAATTAGCTTTTATTTTTATACTTTTCCTTTTCAATTTTAGTGTTAACTTTTAGTAATTTTTTGTTGTGTGCTTTTGCCCTTTTTATTTATTTTTGGTCTTTATTTTCTATTTAGCTTTTATTTTTATTTAGCGTATTTTTTGGTAACATAGTATTTTAGACTTGGTCCGTGTGTTACTTTTGCGTTCATGGGCGTTCATTTTTAGTTTTTTCAACCCAGAACTGAAATACGGAAAATGTGGTTTCTTCCTTAATGGTATAAATGCTGATAAATAGAATAAGCAGGAACTATTTTTTTATTATTCAAAATTTTTATTTCAATAAAAATAATAAAATTGATAAAAAAAATAATGGACGCAAAAGTACATTGACCTAACTTAAACATATTTAAAAAAATTTAAGTGTAAGTTTTTATTTAATTGTATTAACTTAAGATAATTCATTAAAAATGTTTTATTGTATTTCATTTTATATAATTTCAGATTTAGGCTAATTTACAAATATATATATATATATCTATATATATATAATATATATATATATATAGTATAGTTAACAATAACAACCACGCTTCAAATGAGACAAACTGCCAATGGTTTGCGTAAAAGTGTAAATCAGACACTCTACCTGTCTAAGTAAGTAAGTGAAATAAGTGGTTGCCTAGCCACGATTCATATGAGAAAATAAGGGGACCAGACTTTATGCAAAACTCCAGTTCTCTGAAACTATGATCACTGTATATCAGTCTGATCACTCAGTTAAGATTCAGTCAACATATTTGTTGACATGTACAAAATAGTTAATCAGTTTATCCACACCTTCTCCGAGTCCGAGGATGGTGCCAGTTTTTCCTCACCTGTGTACACACTCTGCTGTATGGGAGTCAATATAATATCACATATATACGCAAAATAATAAAGTTTTGCAAAAGAAAATAAGTTTTGCAAACAAAAAGTTAAAGTATTGAGGAAAATAATTTTGCTGCTTTTTTGCAAACAAAAATAAGAATTGCAAAAACATAAATGATACCAGCAAATCAAACACACACCGCGCGGAAAGCAATGATTTTGGCAAATACATATTTTCCATGGTCATATCTACACATTTTATTTGCAACACTGATTTTATTTTGCGCGTGTCAGTCTAGGTTGAGCTTGCGCTGCAGTTTTCCTGTGCGGCTTCATTTTTTCTGCGCGTCCTCGCTTTGTGGCGCGTTTTGACGTGGGGGTGGAGTCAAGGGGCAGGGGCGTGATACAACATGCCTCCCTGGAAGTGACGTCATCATGGCCCGAGGACGCAGCTCACTGATCCAGGTATGGTCATGCTGAGCAGATGCTGCTGCGAGTGGATCGCTTCCTTTTATCACTAGCATTAAAACATGCATGGTTTCGTTTTATTAACTTTATTAACAAATGTATATGTGTATTAACAGCGTTTGCTCCAGTTAAAGAATTTGTTAACCATTTCACCAATCTGTTGTTTTTTCTCACAATCGATGTGCACTCTTCTAACTGGCATAAAGTTGGCTTGATACGTTGGACGTTCGATACTTCGCACAAATGCTAGGGACCGTCTCTCAGTCAATGCGAACCCTACTATACACTTCTCTCTAACGCTCAATAGCCTGCAAGGAGAAATGACTAACAGTCATGAACACAACTGTTAACCTGTTCATAACCAGGTTGTTAACGCATAATGCACCACCTTTTATATTTTTTAGATAATTGATTAAAATCCACTGTAAATCATATGGCCATATTGATATGTTTCATTACACTTACTTTTCATTAAAGTGCACCTTAGAGGATTATGCAATTTAACAATAAACCCTAATACAAATTAAATAACAGAACTTATAACTGAATAATTCGCTAGTGCTCATTTGTAACTGAAAAAACTAATTTAACAAACAGAACGTGAATTATGTAAGCACTACACTAATTAAAAGGGGAAATAAGCATAACACTAACTAGACACCTATAGCCCTATGTTAATATGATATATTATCAATTAATATATACGGTTATCCTTATATGAAATAAATGAATGATGCCTGTATATTAGCGTTTTATAATGTATTTGTTGTACAACCAATGCGCTGTAACGATCATGTTGGGGGTCTCCTCATCAACCACCAGGGCATTGTGCCGCATCCACTTGGATATTATTAATACTAATATATTAATGATAAAAAATAATAAAAGCCGTATATTGCACGTATCTTACATAAAAAGACCACGATCACAGGAACTGTGGGATGGATAAAAAGTATTTGATCAATCTCTGATAATCTCAGTTTTGCTATGGTCACTCGGGTTTGTATTCTTGCATTAAACTAGTGGCAAAAACATTAAAAACCAAAACAGATTCGAGCTTCATTTTTTTTATCTTCCAATGACAGGAACTTATAATTGATGCCAGGAGTTATGTAAATGCAAAAAGAAGGTCGAGATCGATAAAAAACATAACACTGGAGTCGTAGACCTCCTGTAAAGATGTACGTTTATAGTTTATGAAGTGAAATTGCATAATTTACATTAAAACTAGCAGTTAACTCTGTGAACTACATGTGAACACAGAAACGCTTCTGTGACGCTGTCGGCCTCCCACAGGTTAGATCTTAAAAACAACAACACGTGTTAATTACACATGCCGTTTAAACCAAAATGAAACAATACCCATTTAATGCTATAAAAGTGTGTGACTCTGGCATAAAGTTGGCTTGACGATTGGACCGTGTCGATATTCCGCACATATATGGACCGTCTCTAAAGTTAACAGGCGAACATTACTCTCACACTTATCTAACGGTCAATAGCATGCAAGGAGAATGACAGACCAGTCATGTAAAACAATCCTGTTAACGGTGTTCATCCAGGTGTCAACCTATAATGCATGCACCCTTTTATATTTTTTGATAATTATTAAAATAAACTGAAATCAAATGTAAAATATTGGCTACTTACTTTTCATTACCGAATGGTCAATTGTAAATATCAATATGCCATAATTTGACAGCATCAATAGCATGCGAAACAGAGAATGACTCACTTTCAGAAAAATATTATAAAGTGTATGCATCTAGTGCTCAACTATAATGCACCCCCCTTCGTATTTCTTCATACAATTAATCAAATCAAACTGTCAATCATATGACAATATCTGCTACTTTTCATTTACAAAGAACTGCACTGTAATACAAGATGTAAAGCTCAATAGCATCGGTGAACCGCACATGAACTCACTGTTCATAAAACCTAACTGTAAAAGTGTTCATCTTCGTTGTAAACTCTTAATATCCAGAAACCCGGTCGTATTTTCTTTTTTTCTAATTATTCAAATAAACTGTAAATCCTATGTAAACATATTGCTACTATTTTCATTTGAGCTTTTGAGCTTTAAATTAGATTTTTACGTCCATTTGGTAATGAAAGGCACCAGCGTCAGCCACTATTTTAACATATGCTTTACAGTTTTACTTTTAAATAAACTTATCTAACCAAACAAATAGTAAAGGTCGTCGCATTATAGTTGACACCTGGATGCAACAGTTTACACAGTTGTTTTCATCATGACTGTTTAGTCATTCTGCTTGTCATGCTATTGACGTTTTATAGAAGTGTCTAGTAGTGTCGCAGGTTAACTTTAGGAGACGTCCCCTAGATTTTGCCGAATCATCGAACGGCCAACGTTACACAATCAAACTTTATGCCAGTAAAAGTCTGCACAATCGAGCACATCAGACAATAGACAGCATGGTAACAACTTCTTTAAACTTGAGCAAACGGCTGGCCTTTTTTAATTTCACCCCCCATCTACATTTGTTAACTAAAGTTTAAGTAAATACGAAACCGTGCATGTACCTTTTAACTTGCTAATCTGACGTTAAAAAGAAGCTATCCACTCGCATGACCTCTGTGCTCATCTTGACAGTACCTGGGATCCGTGAGCTGCGTCTCGTGCCGATGAACCGTCACTTCCAGAGGAGGCCTGTTGGACAAGCCCCTGCCCCTTGACTTCCACCCCCACCGTCAAAACAGCCGTCACAAAGCGAGACGCGCAGAAGGAAACATGAAAGTCGTACAAGCGCATCCGGGTTCATAATACCTGCAAGCAGCGCAGCTCAACTCCAATACTGACGCGCAAATAAAATTCAGTTGTATGTGCAAATAAAAAATTGCTAGATATGACCATGGAAAAATATGTATTGCAAAATCATTGCTTTCGCGCGGCGGTGCATTTATGTTTTGGCAATTCTTTATTTTTTTTTGGCAACAAGACAAAGTATTTTTCCTCAATACGTATCAATTTTTTGTTTGCAAAACTTACTTATTTTTTGTAGGCCCAAAACGTTATTTTTTTTGCGTATATCGGTTGATATTATTGTGATTGACTCCATACTGCTCGGAGATTCATGCCCAGGGAAAACCAGGAGGACCATGGGCGGCAGCACAAGTTGAGGTAACCACCACCAGGATGACATCCTGCTTTCAGCATGACGGAACAGGTCCTTGGTAAACAGACAGTGCTGCACCATCACCTAAAATAAGATGGAGGAGTTTGTGTTAATAAACCAGTGCTCACAGCTTGATCTCGTCCGAGTGCACTAGCTTAGTGTAGACAGACAATATTTGTAACAAGTGCACCTGGGTGCTTCAACAGCAATGTTCCTAGCGAAAACATTCCTCTATAAAAGAGATCAAGTTTCTCGAAACAATATCGGATGGTTGTATTTGCACACCATGGCCTTCCAACCATGTTCCTTAGGACCGGCAGTTTATAGCATCTTCACCCTTCTGACAGGCACGATTGCTGTGGCCAAGCTCGATGCAGATTCTTGCTAGGATGGTTTATGTACCTTCTTGTGAAGACATTTCAATCGGCCCATCAATATGATGTTTTACAGAATCATCCAAAGGCCGATCAGACAGCTCAGGTTTTGGTTCTGCTACTTTGCTGGTGTCTGAAAGTGCTGTCTTCTCTTGAATTGCATCAGGGAGAGGCTGGAATTTACAGTCTTGCCGCTTATCTCGCCAAAATGGTCTCAAAACCACAGTATTGCAGGCTCTTACATTATGTATATGAGATCAAAAGGACTACTCAACAACAAAATATTGTTGACAATTTTTTTTTTGTTGAACATTGCTCGTAATGTCGACTAATATTTATAGCCCTTATCATGATTCACTGAGACGGTTCTTTAATTTAAGTGAAAAATGTAACCCTACTGAAGAGCATGTGTGGTTTGAGAGTCTGAGCTGACACTGAGATGACCGGGACCGTTGCTGTGGAGCCTTCTCCAGCAGGCTTCTCCCCTGTCCTGAAACATCTTGGTGGATGATTAGTTCTTGGGGATTAGATCGGTGGGGAACGTGATCTGGTTATTCAGAATTCCTGAGTAGTGTGTGGAGGTTTAATCCTCCGAGAACATGCCTAATCCCATTTTGGGATCTCTCAGTGGTCCTTCAGGCCTTACAAAGAGATCTGTTTGAGCCCACTTCAGTCAGCTGAGCTAAGTGCCCTCTCTTTGGATATGGCATTTCTGATTGCGCTCACTTCAGAGGGTTTTAGGGGTTCTGTAAGCTCTCTCTGTCAATGAAACATGCCTACATTTTGGGGCCGGGAGACCTCTCCACCTTGTCTTGAGACCCTGACCTGGATATGTGCCCAAGGTTCCCACTACTACGGATCCTTCTAGAGACAACCCTCTCCAACAGTCATTGCGTTCTCATGTAGCTGAGTTTTGCAGCACGAACCATTACTTGTAAAAATCCCTTGAGCAGGGCTGCACGATAAATCGAAATGAAATTTAAATCACGATAGACAGAAGCTGTGATTTGTCATGGCATATCTTTCAGCGAAGCACGGTTCTGCTGATCAATAGGCAAACCTCCATTCGAGGACAGAGGGTGCTCTCCGTGTAGAAACTACAACACTTGCACCTTGCAGAACGAAACCCAGCTAAATGCCTATAGCGGTAGCTGGATAAACGAAGATTCAGCGGCTTTTATTGAATTCAACATGACTAATAAAACACAGGACTACGACAACTATATGGTTTATATAGAGAAGTGTCCAAAGTGTTTTAAATTACAAAAACGTGAACAGACGTACCAAAGAGAATGAATAATACGACAACCATGATGATGCGTTCTGGAGTGTGTCGGTGTAGATGACTGCAGCTAGACCACCTGTTGAAGAAACCAATGAAGGTTTTATCACTGAAAATCAACTGAGGAACTGAAAAGGAAAAATTAAGGTCTTAGAAATGCGTACTCTTAATGTTCAATGTGTTGATTTCATTGTTTTAAAAAATGTTTATAACATTGTCAAGAAAGTTTTTCAGTTTTATATGGGTCAAAAAAAAAAACAAAAATGTTCTTTTGCATGGGGATCACCATCAAGTAAAAACTGAATAACATTTTAAATACAATAACTCAGAATTCGTGCTCTGCATTTAAACCTATCCAAAGTGCACACACACAGCCGTGACACACATACAAACCGTGAACACACACTCCCGGAGCAGTGGGCAGACAATTTATGCTGAGGCACCCGAGGAGCAGTTGGGGGTTCAGTGCCTTGCTCAAGGGCAACTCAGATCATGGTATTGCCGGTTGGGGATTGGGTGCATTGCCTTAGGGTTAGGAGTCAAACTCTCTAACCATTAGGCCATGACTTCCCCTTTATATAATATTTTTCAAATGTATGAAGTTGAAGCTTCATCGTTACTAATTACAAATACATTTAAATGCATGACATTGCAATTAACATCCAATTAAATGTCTAAAAAACAGTTCGCATTTAAGCTTATGTTTTCACACTATATTATATTACAACAGTATATTATTTATTTATTTTTTATTTTTTTTAATGTTGACAACTCTTTGAAGATTTTAGCATGGTAATGGATATGACAATGTTAATGTATTTGGTATTGGCGGAATAGACCCTGCTACACTGCGCGCTGCTGAATTGCTGCTGCTGTTGGTTATTGCTATAGTTTACTGCTGCAAGCAAGTACAGGCACTGCTACTACCAATGCATACAGCGAGACAGTTCTGTGAGCATTTAAGACAATTGCGTGCTTTCGGGCGCAAATAGCTTAAAAAAATAACCCGCAGCAGATCTAAGACAGGTGGAACTGGAGAAGGTGGAGGGTTTCAGAGGAAAACTATGAAAGCACTGCAACAATGCTCCTAAATTTGGATGCTAACCCGCCATTTAAATGTAAAACAGTAAGCTCATTGGCCTCTTATGCAACATGAACCATCAGCTTCTTCTAAGGTAGTTTAATGCTGTGAATATTAATCAGTTCCGTTAAAGGGTTCATATGATTCAATTTCAAATTTTCCTTTCTCTTTGGAGTGTTACAATCTCTTGGTGAGATAAAGCATATCTGTGAAGTTACAAAGACTAAGAGGATACTTCTTTATAAAAGTTGAGATTTGTCCACAGTGCCCCTGAAAGGCCTCGTTCTAAACACGCCCCCCCATCTCTACATCAGTATGGGGGAAGATTTGTCATAACACTGCCCAGATGTTCATGCAAAGAAAGAAGGTGTACCTTTTATTCTCATTGTAGTATCGTTGTTGCCGCCACCATGTCGTATAGACACTGTGTGTTTCACTGTGAAAGCAAAACTACTTTGTTTGGCCTTCCAAAAGAGGACGATATCTGCTTCGTCATACCTGGAGCTGATCCGTGCTGGTCACTGAGGAAATACATCAACTTTGCACTGTGGATTAGCTTTCACCGTGGACGAAGCGGACTCCAGCCCGGGGTCGTCACATGTGGTTGCTGCAAGACCTTTGTAGAATCCGCCTGCTGCACCGTTCTGATCCGTGTCCGGCCTCGTTGCTCACTGAAGCCGCCCCGCGACTCACTCTAGACGCACTCTAGCTCACTCTAGGCCTCCGGCCTCTGCTCACTCAAGCCGGCCGCGGCTCACTCTAGACTCACTCTAGCTCACTCTAGGCCTCCTGCCTCTGCTCAATCAAGGCCTCAGTGTGTGATGCTGTTTCGTTGAGAAAGCGAAACTACTTTGTTTTTGCCTTCCATAAGAAAACACAACCAGAATCATGGGTTATATCCCGTTTATAATGGGTTTATTATGTTTATGTCTTGTCGCTCCGGCCCGACCAAGGCAATCAACAATATGTTAAAGGGCGTAACATTTCTGTCCCACACTTGAGGCATTCGGCCAATCACAACACGATGTATAGCTGGCCAATCACAGCACACCTCGACTTTTTCAGAGAGATGAGCTTTGTGGAAATCTACGTGTTTCAGAAGGGGGGGGGCATAGAGGAGAACTATAATCTACGGTATATGTGAAAATAATGTATTTTTTTTTACCTTAAACCGCATGAAAACACTTCATTACACCAAATACACCAAATAATGTTATTTTTAGCAGCATCATATGACCCCTTTAAGACTTGTGTTGTCCAACGATTAATCGCAATTAATTGCATTCAAAT
>NW_024872884.1:0-14227 GCF_018340385.1 Cyprinus carpio
TTCTCAGTGTCAAAACCTAGAGTACTCAACAATCCTTATTTCAATTCAATCTACATGCAATTACATACAGTAGATGCACAATTCTACCGATAAAATAAAGTATTAATGGTTGTTTCAAACAAACGGTACAAAAAAAAAAAAAAAAATGTACATTCATTTAAAAATGATTATTAAAGAATCTGTAATTGTTAGGATTGGAATTTTAAATAGCACCGCTCTTGCTCAAACATACGCACTCATTTCTTGCTTTGCATTAATACAACAAAAAGCAGCCGGTAAATTTTACTGGAAAAGATGCTGCAAGCAGGGCCTAAGTAACGGTTATTCTGACGATTACTTCACAAACCGCCATATGTGTATGTTGATGGTTCACAAATGAGGTCAATGTAAGTTCTTCAGGATGTGACATATGAATAGATCAATTGTCATTTTTTCAAAACCATCCAAAATAAGCTTAAGCTACAGCAGGATGAGTAGGCTACAGGATTTTTAAAAATAATTATTATTATTATTACATTATTTATAAGCTAAGCATAATCATAATTATAATCAACAAACAGCAAGCGTTCCATATGAAAAATAATCCGGAATGCCATTTGTCCATATTTGACCAGAAATACGCTATGACACCTAGCCATATTATGTTTCACGTCCGCATTTGCATTTTGTTAAAATCAGTTTTGCCGGAATGCAAACAAAGGAATTATTGATCAAAAGCACAACATCCAGCTAGGCAAAGAACAACATGCAATTACCTGAGGGAAGAATGTCTTCCACTTATAAGTTAAAGTTGTCAAATAGCGAAGAAAATAAAGAAAAAAGAACGAAATTTTTACCAAATTTAACTTCCAGCATATTCTTAAACTGAGACCTTAATATTAAAGCACAAATTCAAGCACTAAAAGCAGCATGTATCTAATAAATATAAATATAATATATATATATATAATATATATTATATATATATATCTATATAGTCATTTTTATTTAAGTCAGGCTCTACATGGGTTGCAATGACATTTTAAATTAAAATTTTAAGTAAGTAAAAAAAAAAGACTTGACTGACATTTCATAGACATTTAGTTGTTACATATCTCCGCTTTCAAATTCTTTGCCATATATGTTGTGTGTGTGTTTGTTACTTGTGTGCTGTGTGTGTGTGTGTGGTGTGTGTGGTTGTGTGTTTGTGTTGTTTGTGTGTGTTTGTGTGTGTGTGTGTGTGTGGGTGTGTTTGTGTGTGTGTGTGTGTGTTTGTGTTATGCATGTAATTTCACAGTGTCTATATCCACCTCTTAATTACTACTCCACTTGTGCAGTCACAACTCAGTGGAAAAATTACTCAGTGCCAATGGTATTGTGTGTAACGAGTGTGACAATTTTTCTATGACATTACTCACTTCTTTTTAAAAATAATTGGATCATAAATACTGTAGGTTGAGCAAAACAGCTTTTATAAACATCTACTTACACTGCGACACATGGAAATACACTACACTGTGTGTACAGTACAAAATTTTGAGTTTCATTTATTATCCATATAAAAAATCGCAGTTTCCGCACTTATTTTTTCCTTTTCTTACGTTTGGCAACCCTATTTAGCCTACTAGCTGTGGGCTTTTAGCCTACTAGCTTAGCACTAGCAAACTGTATAGCAACTGTCATTAACGTAAAATCTAGTGATGAATTGGGAACAGAATCCTTTAGGAGGTTTGGATCTTTTCAACAAAATGTAAAACTGTGTGCCAAAAGTAGCGAAAAATGCTTGCAAACTTCTTTTTGTTCACAGAAAACAAAACTGAGTTTATCTAGTTACTCTAGTGCCTCAAAGAAAACCCTGAATATGTTGTAATGTTTGGCCCGTTGCAGCCAGTAGACCTGGCAAATTCAGTGTTATTTGATTTTCAATCCCCAAAAAGCACTCTCACAATATCTCGCCTGATACCTTATAAACAATTTTGTATCCCTTCGATCGACTAGATAAAACCCTGAGCACCCTGACCTGACTGCAAGCTGCACGGCCTGGATTTTATCAAACTTTAATGGTTTCACAACATATTCAGCTTTCCTTGTTTTAGCCCACGGTTTCTGACCGTTGTGGAAACTTAACTGTTGTGATGCACATAGTTTTTGCTGGAATGCTCTTCTTTTTTTGTACCTTACTTTTAGCCTCGAAGCAATCTTTTTGAATGTGTGAGTAATGTGAGTAATTCGGGAGATGGTCGTTTGTGTATTTGATGTATTTTTAATCTCCTCAGAGTGCAGATTGTGCACAAACAAAACTCTGTTGAATAAGACAGAGGCCTCGAGGAGAGGGGGGTGAGAGGGCTTGGAGAATTTTGCCTGCAGAGAAACCCCCCCTACCCCCTCCTCTCGCTTCATGACTAGGATGGCAGCAACATAAAAAAGATGTGTCAGGCTGGCAGAGCGCCGCCATAATCTGCTATGATACGGCCTTTGCTGCATTTCCTGCAGAGTCTCAGGCAAACTCTGGCGCAGCCTCACAAATCGCTGGCTTCGGTCATTGTGAATGCCTGAGGTTTCCATCTGTAGAGCCCAAATCGATTCTGTGTTATCTCTCTCTTTTTGTTGCCTTTGTTATTCGGTGTCTAGTAAAAAACCTTGATATGAAGGTAAGTGAAGAGCTCAGCTGGTTATTTACTCACTCAACGTTTGTTCCAAACCTGTTATGAATTCCTTAAAAAGTGTTTTTTTTTTTTTTTTTTTCTTTGTTTAAGAATTCTCAACTGCTCTTTTTAGTATAATGTAAAGCCTAAAAATGACACTGAAAGTATCATACAAGCTGTCCATTTTATGTATACACCTATATCCAAAGTCTGACAATGGCTTTATGTGGAAACAGATTGAAACTTATCTTCGAGTCTGGTTTTGATAACGCTGGTAACCGGATCATTGGAGTCAGTGAGTCGTAAACTCTGATGTTCAGACTGAGTGAGTGCAAATTTACAAATCAGATACTATTCTTATCAGATTTGTAAACAAATCACTCAGTCTGAACATTAGAAAAGATTTGACTTAAAGCTACGTAACTGAGAGCTGAGATAGACATTAAGATTTTTGTGAATGAATGACTTAAATTTCAGTCATTTTTTTGTTTCTTCTTCCAATGCTATCATACTTGATGGATTTTGAAACAGGAGTGCATAAATCATATGGAACCAACTTTATGTTCCGTTTTATTCTTTTTAGTTGTGTTTTTTTTATTTATTTTCAGAAAAAACTGAAGGAGGGTGGTGAGGGGAATTAATTCAGCCCAGTATTCAGGGCAGTTTATGTTGCTCACTTTTATGTTGTTCCAAACGTGTATTTTGTTGCACAAAGAAAAGACATTTTTTTTTCATATTCATATCCATATCTATAGCATATAATATATATAGATTATACTGTAGTTCTCTAGGGGGGGGGGGATAGATATATATAAGTGACCATATGTTATACTTATATAGATATATATATATAGATATTATTTATATAAATAATTATACGTAGAAAATACAATGAATATAGGTCACTGAATCTATAGATAGATATATAATATATTATTATTAGGAAATAGAAATATATGACTAATATATATACTAATAGTATAGATATATATATATAGAAATATGGACCGTCATGTATAAAAAATAATAATACAATAAAAATAAAAGAAAAGAGGTAAAATCATATTATGTAAAATAAATATAAATAAAAGTTATGAGCATTTATGGCAATATTTGAAGTGGGGGTACTTATGTATAATATAAAAACAACACAGCTGGCATGGTAAAAAAAAATATATTTCAGGAAAAAAAAGTTTAAAAGTTAAAGTTGAAAAGTGTGTGTGGTAGATTATATATATATATATAGTATATTATATATATAGTAGATATATAATATATATCATATCTATATAGATTATATATGTGTGTGTGTGTGTGTGTGTGTGTGTGTGTGTGGTTGGGTGTAGTATATTATATATTATATATAGATATATATATATACACACACACACCACAGCACCACACACACATCTGATACCTGACATATATAACGCTTATATCTATATATGTGTCCCGGGTTATCTTGATACATAATAATATACACAGTACACATATATTGCATAAACACAACATTTATTTTTGGATGCATCATTAATCATGATGAATCGTTCGACATCCCTAATTTATATGCTCCATATTCTTAGATATCTTTTACTCATAAATGTTTTTACTCAGAAATTGCTTGTACAATTTCACAAACAGAAATGACAAGTAAAAGGCCCTTTTTCACATCAAAATGATAAAGATAACTATAACAATAACTATTTTTTGTCAGTTTTGGTTTCTCTGCCGGCTCAAGCTCTTGATGTTCAGGTGGAATTTTAAAATGATTCCAAAAATATAATTCCTCTCTTCGTTTATTCTTTTTAAATTTAATGATTTTTTAAAAACTATAACTTTACTGATACCATTATAGTTATTGTCTTTGGTGTGAACAGGCTCTTGAATTAAACTAAGACATTTTGAAAAGTAGAAAAGACTGAAATAGTATTTTCTTGTAAAACTTGCTCTAGTCATCTTTGTTTTATTTCATAACTGTGCTAAATCATTCCTTACGGTCTGTTGGTAATTGCTGTGACCAAATCATTGAGTTGGGGAGTTAAACTCCAGAAACTGAGTTAGTCTCATTAAATGAATCACACTATCTGAACTGGATCAAAACAAAAGATTCAATTTCAATTTCAATTCAAGTTTATTGTATAGCGCTTTTACTATACAAATAATTGCAAAGCAACTTTACAGAAAATTAAGTTTTTTTACAATATATTAGTAGTAACTTATCAGTGATGACTGTCAGTTTATGTGGCATATGGCAGAAATGTTCAGAAAAATCAATAAAAGACGTAAACAAACAGACGATTAACACTATTACACGGCAATTATGCCATCAAACTTATAGAAAAATGTGGTTCATATTAAAAGATTCATTCAATAACAACATATGTAGAAGTCATGATTTTGTGAATTAAATTTCAGATTTAAATTTCAGATTTAAATTTCAGTATGTCTCTCATAAAAAACTATTGTACGAACTTGAAATATAGTGTATGAATAATATGGACAAATTTTATGATATTTTTATGGTGCTTATTTTTCATTTTGAAGCTTGACAGCTCCTGAATTAATAATTTTTAGGGTTAACTCTCTCTTTAATAAACTAACAAAGGTCAGTTGATTTCACATTCATTTAAAGCGTTCAATCATTTCAGATGATTTTCAGTAGTGGATTGTCCTACATTGAGCAACATACTGCAGTGTCACTCTTAAGAGACATTAAAGTGCTTCCATATATCTCATTGTTCTAAATTTGCACATAAATAATAATGACTTCAGGCAAAGATGATTAAAAAAGATTTTAGAGAGTCTGTTAGGGTGTTATCCACATCCCTCTGGGAATCATTATGTGTCTTTTTATAACCTTTTCCTTTTAAGTTGTTGTAGAAGAACTAGAAAATGTATCGGTATCGAACTGATTTGTTAGATGCACCAAGCTCCATGCAGAATAATATCATCAAGCCAGTTAATGAAAAAGAAAATTAAAAGCTTTTCTTGGCCACTTGTTTTCATTCCCCATTGCTCAGGGCAAATGATTCCTATGGAGTGCTTTAGTGAGGAGCCTGTAAGCAGGCTCAAGATGGCAATGCCAGCGGAGAACTAGTGATGTGGAAGGAGAACTCCTAAAGAGAAAACCCCTAAAGCATCTGCTAACCACCTTTGATCAGCCATACAGTTTTAAATGGCTAAGGGGAAAGATCTCTAACCACCTTTGATCAGCCATACAGTTTTAAATGGCTAAGGGGAAGTATGTGTATTTTTTTTTTTTTTTTTTATTGTTTGTTTCTGTGTAAAATAGTCAATGACATATTTAATGATTCATTTAATAACTCGGTTAAAATTTAATCTCAATCATTATTTTTTAAACATTTTTACCATATTTATCAAGGAAAAAAGTTACTTGTTTGTTTGTTTGTTTGAAAATATGAAATATTTGGAAATGTTGCACCACATATGGTTTCATATGTTTTTTTTTGTTTTGTTTTTTTTTTTAAACTACAACACCATTTCAAGAATAGCTGAATGATTCATTTGGTGTAAGTGAAAAACAGTACAATTATTTTTTCTTACAACTTTTATTACATGTGACTGTGCACAACTAGATCATTATTTTCAAAAAATATTCATATTAATAGGGGCCAAGCACCGAAGGTGCTTAGGCACCTAGTCTCCGTTAGCATGATTTTCTTCTTTCTTCTTCTTTTCTTCTTCTTCTTCTGTTTTCTTCTCTCTTCTTCTTCTTCTTCTTCTGCCGTAAGTCTATGGCAGCCTATAGAACCACTTGCGGGAAAGTTGTGAAATTTGGCATACTGATAGAGGACATTGAGAAAAGTCACCATAGCAAATTTGGAGTCTCTAACTCAAACTCTCTAGCACCACCACTTGTCCAAATTTGCACTCATGTTTATGCTAATAACTTTTAAACCTTAAGCCAGGAAATTTAAATTCTTTTTTCCCCCTGTGAATCCCCTGAATGCCCCTAGTTGAAAGAACTCCAAAATTCAAAATTTTTTAATTGTTAGTAATACCTACTTTTTCGAAGTCGTCCTAGGCCATTGCACCGATTGCCACAAAAATTGAACCAGATTATCTTCAGACCATGATGGCAAAAAGTTATGGAATTCAAGTCGATTCGTCCAACCGTTCTTGAACAACATGAGAAAGAATTATACGAAAAGCACGCAAAAATGCATGTGAGGCTTTATCTCTGCAATGGTTAGCCATATTGAGACCAACCTTGGTGTTTGTTATAATAAGCATGACCTGATACTACCTGCAGTGTTTCAGCACTGTGCCACCTAGTGGTCAGGAGATATTAAAAAAATGCATATTTTTGCTTATAACTTCTGAATGGTTGGGCCAAAAATTGCAAAACTGGTCTCTTTAGATTCGATGCATCATGCTGCCAAGTTGAATGATTTTCCCATGTCAGCCATTTTGGGTGTCGGCCATTTTTGAAATTTTGTTAGAAATTGCTATAATTTATGAACACATTAGAGGTAACATTACGAAACTAAGTAAGCATCTTTAACACCATGCGATGATGGTACTCAAAAAGTTTGGGTTATTAGGAAATTTATAAAAATGCTAATAACTTTTGCTTACATTAGCCTATTGTAATGGGACTGATGTTGATTCCTTGGATCATGCCAAGAACATCGATACCAATTTTTGCCATCATTGACTGAACATCATGTGTACAATTTTTTTTTTTTTTGTTGATATTCTTTTTTTTAGGATACTCCTAGTAGATCATTAGAATTTTCAATAAATTTGACTCAGATCATCTTCAGACCAAACTGGCAAAAAGTTATGGAATTTGTGTCGATATAAGAAATGGTACTCGTTTAACACGTCAACGAATTTGCTGGAAAGATGCCAAACTGCATCTGAGGGCTGTATCTCTGCAATGCTTTGACATATTTACATCAAACTATATATGTGCCATTGTCACCTCAAACTGATCATGCCACATCAATTTTATAACATCGCCACCTATTGGTCAAGATTAATAAACCATTCATTAACTGTTAATTATTAAATTTCCAAAAATGCTAATAATTTTTGATTGATCGTGATTTGATTTGATTCCTATCGTAATGAAACTTGTGTCAAAATATTAATTGGGTCATGCCTACAACATAGATACCCCATTTTCACTTAGGCATTCCAAACTTCCTGTCCGCCATTTTTGATGTATGTTGAAATGGTACGTTTTCGAACTCCTCTTCGACCGTTAGACCAATATTCACCAAAATCAAGACAGATGATTTTCCGACTGTGATGACAAAACGTTATGGATATCGTGTCAATAAGCAAATCCATTTTTGTACAGCGCTGCTACAAATTTTAGGCACAGTGCCAAACTGCATCTGAGGCTGTATCTCTGTAACTATTCAACATATTGATACCAAACTTTGTATGTGCCATTATCACCTCACCCTGACCATGCCACATTCATTTAGTAATAGCGCCACCTATTGGTTAAGCGTGATAAACCATTCATTAACCGATAATTATTACATTTCCAAAAATGCTTATAACTTTTGATTGCATTAGCCTATTGTAATGAAACTGGTATGAACATATTCATTGGGTCATGTTGACAACATAAATACCAATTTTGCCATAGTCAACAGAACTTTTTTTTTAGTTTTTACTGTAAAATGGCAAATACAAAGTCTTCATGAAAACATCCAAAAAAGCTTTATAATGTGGTCTTATTATTTATAAGTATTTATAAGCAACTTCACTTTAACACAGACAAACACTACTTATAAATAATAATAATAGTACACACATTGCATTATATACAGGTCCTTCTCAAAAAATTAGCATATTGTGAAAAAGTTTAGATTCATTGCACACCTACTGAAATATTTCAGGTCTTTATTGTTTTGAAAATTTTAGGTCTGTTATTTGTTTTAATACTTATGATTTTGGCATACAGCTCATGAAAACCCAAAATTCCTATCTCAAAAAATTTGCATATCATGAAAAGGTTCTCTAAACGAGCTATTAACCTAATCATCTGAATCACCTAATAACTCTAAACACCTGCAAAAGATTCCTGAGGCTTTTTAAAACTCCCAGCCTGGTTCATTACTCAAAACCGCAATCATGGGTAAGACTGCCGACCTGACTGCTGTCCAGAAGGCCATCATTGACAACCCTCAAGCGAGGTAGGGTAAGACATCAGAAAGAAATTTCTGAACGAATAGGCTGTTCCCAGAGTGCTGTATCAAGGCACCTCAGTGGGAAGTCTGTGGGAAGGAAAAAAAGTGTGGCAAAAAAACAAAAACGCTGCACAACGAGAAGAGGTGACCGGACCCTGAGGAAGATTGTGGAGAAGGACCGATTCCAGACCTTGGGGGACCTGTGGAAGCAGTGGACTGAGTCTGGAGTAGAAACATCCAGAGCCACCGTCGCTGCACAGGCGTGTGCAGTAAATGGGCTAAAGAGAAGCAGCACTGGACTGTTGCTCAGTGGTTCAAAGTACTTTTTTTGGATGAAAGCAAATTTTGCATGTCATTCGGAAATCAAGGTGCCAGAGTCTGGAGGAAGACTGGGGAGAAGGAAATGCCAAAATGCCTGAAGTCCAGTGTCAAGTACCCACAGTCAGTGATGGTCTGGGGGTGCCATGTCAGCTGCTGGTGTTGGTCCACTGTGTTTTATCAAGGGGCAGGGTCAATGCAGCTAGCTATCAGGAGAATTTTGGAGCACTTCATGCTTCCATCTGCTGAAAAGCTTTATGGAGATGAAAGATTTCGTTTTTCCAGCATGACAGGCACCTGCTCACAGTGCCAAAACCACTGGTAAATGGTTTACTGACCATGGTATTACTGTGCTCAAATTGGCCTGCCAACTCTCCTGACCTGAACCCCATAGAGAATCTGTGGGATATTGTGAAGAGAAAGTTGAGAGACGCCAAGACCCAACACTCTGGATGAGCTTAAGGCCGCTATCGAAGCATCCTGGGCCTCCATAACACTCTCAGCAGTGCCACAGGCTGATTGCCTCCATGCCCACGCCGCATTGAAGCAGTCATTTCTGCAAAAGGATCCCGACCAAGTATTGAGTGCCATAACTGAAAATAATTATTGAAGGTTGACTTTTTTTTGTATTAAAAACACTTTTCTTTTATTGGTCGGATGAAATATGCTAATTTTTTGAGATAGGAATTTTGGGTTTTCATGAGCTGTATGCCAAAATCATCAGTATTAAAACAATAAAAGACCTGAAATATTTCAGTTGGTGTCCAATGAATCTAAAATATATGAAAGTTTATTTTTTACTTTTTCACAATATGCTAATTTTTTGAGAAGGACCTGTATAACCACAAATGTGTAAGTATTACAATGCATTATAATTGTTGTTATGATTATTTATGATGATACATATATCTATGAATTGCATTTTTAATGCATTTTTCAATAAATTAATAGTTTTGGGATAAAAATGAGTATCACGCCATTGACTGAAAAACTTGTAGTGGTTCAGCCACAGTATAATTGGTTTAGGTTTAGGCATTTCCATAACACCCTAATAGCTGTGAAATCTTCTTTGGAATGCGTTCCTGTGTTCAGGAGGTATGTATCATCGGATTTGCATGCAAACTGCCACAGGAGCATTTTGTTACGGCACATCTGCCACTATAATTCCACAGACAGTTTGGAAGGCAAAGATTTCTACACTGAACAAAAGTTCTCTTTTGTGTGAGCTTTTTACGTGTTAACCTTATGTTACGTGTTGGCTTATGCATAGCAGGGTACAGCAAGCAACATGGTCAGTGTTTTCCTTATGACAGATGGAGACCTCAATGCTTATTTACTCATAAGAATCCAAAAGAACAGTTGAAAACAGAGTTTGTTTGAAATATGTAGTTGAGAATGCATTGTACGTCTAATACAGAGAGTGTATTATCTACAGTGCATCACCTTCACACTGAATAGAAGCTTATAGACAGCAGATACACTGTACTCTGCATCACCAGGAAGAATGAAATGTCAAACTCAATATTTATCAATGTAAAGCCAAGACCTCAGTGCTAAGTGAGAAGGAGTGCTTCAAATATTCAAGTAAATCCAGAATTTCTTCCTTGAAGTAACTCATTTTTATCTGCTCCCAAAGGAATTGGATATGCAGATATCTGTTTTCTCAGAGCAGAACAACTTACGACTCATAAATTAATTAATAAATCTCAGGTTGGTCAGAGCTGATAATACCTGCAGGAAGAGGTATATATATTATATATATATATATATATATATATATATATATATATATATATATATATATATATATATATATATATATATATATATATCATAATTTATAACTTACGACTCATAATTTATGAGTCATAAGTTGTATATATATATATATATATATATATTCATAATTTTGTGTGTGTGTGTGTGTGTGTGTGTGTGTTCCACCACGTGCAAACTATGTGGGATTTTCACAGGAAATAACTTGTCAGATGTCAGGATTTATCCAAATTAATTTTCTGTGAGACTTAACATTTTGAAGTTTGCAGTCAATAACATTTTTTAAAACAAATTAATACTTATCTTCAGCAAGGATTCATTAAACTGATCAAAAGTGTCAGTAAAGACATTTATAATGTTAAAAAAATCTAAAAAAAAATGTTCCATGGTTTCTAAACAAAAATATTAAGCAGCACAATTGTTTTCAATATTGGTATTAACAAGAAATGAGCAGCAAATCACCGTATTTGGCTGATTTCTGAACGATCATGTGACACTGAAAACTACCAAATCTTTTGTTGTTGATATCAAATAAAATGTTGACATTGTTGCCCAATCAGACTCTAATATGATTAATGCTAACAAAATATTTAGCCAATTGTTATTGTTAAACTGGGTCCTAACAATAAGCAGAACTACGTTTTTTTTTTCTGTTTCTGCAGCATTACGTTGAGTGAGCCCTGCCCACACAGAATTTTTTTTTGCACTGAAAGTTCCTCATGTATATTAACCATGGTTGAAGGATAAACTAACTTGCTATCAAAGGACTAAATACTAACATTAAGTTAAAGCAATAGTTTGCACAAAAACAATAGCTGGAAATACACTCACCCTCAGGCCATCCAAGATGTAGATGAGTTTGTTTCTTCATCAGTACAGATTTGGAGAAATGTAGCGTTACATCACTATAATAACATCACAATAATCCACAGGTAATCCACAGTTCATCAATGGTAACTCCAGTTCATCAATGAACATCTTGTAAAGTGAAAAGATGCGTGTTTGCAAGAAAGAAAAAAAATGCAACATTGAGGCATATTAACTTTAAACCGTCACTTCTGATCAGTAATCTAAAATGCATTAAATGTGTGGGTTTGAAGTCATGTTTTATTTGTTGTAATTTGTTGAATATGTGCAGTACATACATACAGAGAATTGAAATTGCTCTCAGAATAACACTAACGGTAGAGCCTAAAAATCCAGATAGATACAGATCAAATATAAAATACAACTATACAAATAAGGGCATGTAAAAAATAAATAAAAATAAAGGTAGAGGTAGTAGAATGACGTCAGTTCTATGCTCAATGAGGTAATGAGCAGACCAATGCTGCACAAAGTGACTGGTGCATGTATGTTAGTGGGAGGGGGGAGTGGAAGGACCTGGGGATGTTGGATCTGGAGGGGGGGGGGGGGGTCCATAGTTCAGTGGTGCCTGGGCCAGAAGAGGGAAGGGGGGGGGGGGCGGCAAGTTCGGGAGCGAGTTCAGCTTCCTGACAGCCTGATTAATGAAGCTGTCCTTCAGTCTGCTGGTCCTGGCCTGGAGACTCTGCAGTCTCCTCCCTGATGGCAGCAGACTGAAGAAGCTGTGTGTCGGGTGGTTAGGATCATCTGTAATGCAGAGGGCTTTGTGAGTGAGATGGGTTTCTATAAATGTCCTGGAGGGAGGGGAGAGAGACACCAATGATTTTCTCAGCTGCTCTCACTATGCGTTGAAGGGTCTTCTGGCAGGACGCATTGCAGGTGCCATACCACACAGTGATGTAGCTCGTTAGAATGCTCTCAATGGTGCCTCTGTAGAAGGTGCTCATGATGGAGGGCCGGGCTCTAGCTCTTCTCAGTTGGTGGAGGAAGTAGAGACGCTGCTGTGCTTTCCTGGCCAGTGCTGCGGTGTTGTCAGTCCAGGAGAGGTCCTCTGTGATATGCACACCCAGGAACTTGGTGCTGCCATTGATGGTCAGAGGAGCATGCTGAGTGTGCACTCTCCTGAAGTCAACAACAATCTCCTTTGTCTTCTCCACGTTCAGAGAGAGATTGTTGTCACTGCACCACCCGGCCAGACGACTCACCTCGCTCCTGTAGATTGTCTCATCTCTGTTGCTAATGAGACCCACCACAGTCATATCATCCACAAACTTAAAAAAAGTTTGGAGTTGTGTGATGGGGTGCAGTCATGGGTCGATAGAGTGAAGAGGAGAGGGCTCAGCACACATCCTTGGGGGGGCCCAGTGTTCAGTGTGATGGTGCTGGATGTGTTGCTGCCGACCCGTACTGCCGGTGGTCTTTCAGTCAGAAAGTCCAACAGCCAGTTGTGCAGTGGTGTGTTGTTTAGTAGCAGGAGGAGTTTTTTGATGAGCTGTTGCGGTATGATTGTGTTGAATGCTGAACTGAAGTCTATGAACAGCATTCTGACGTATGAGTCCTTTTTGTCTATATGTGTGAGTGCTGAGTGGAGGGCAGTTGCGATGGCGTCATCCGTCGAATGGTTGGACCGATATGCAAACTGTAACGGGTCCGTGGGGGGAGTTGCGATGGCGTCATCCGTCGAATGGTTGGACCGATATGCAAACTTAGCCGTTCAAAGCAATTTCATGAGAATAGGGGTATATAAGTGAAACTGGACCAGTAGTCATTGAAGCAGGATGGAGACAGCTTCTTCGCGGGACTGGGAATGATGTGGTAGCATTTGACGAATGTGTGGAACGAACAGCATGGACGAAGTGATGATGTTGAAAAATGTCTGTGAAGACCTCAATGATGTTCGGCTGACACAGTCTCTCAGTATACGCCCAGGGTGTTGTCAGGACCCGGAGCTCTTGGTGCAGTTGATCCTGCTGAAGGATCCTTTTCTCCACGCTGTCTGGGGTCAGCGGTCATCACCTGGTCACCGGGGAGGAGGGTGGCGTTTCTGCTGCAGTGGTGCTGTTTTGTTCCTCAAAGCGAGCGAAAGAAGGCGTTCAGCTCATTCAGGAGGGAAGAGGGTTGCTGTCACAGGATTATCCATAAATCCATAATAATTCCATAATCTCCTGGTAGTTACTCTCACAGTCAAATTCCACCTACATATTTGTTTAAAAATGTTGGGACTGTTTCGCTTGTAAATGGTGCTTGATCTGTGCATATTTCTCATCCTGATTCAGTGAGATGACTTTTTTCACTGGGGGAAAGCAAATAGTTAGCAATTATGGGACATGCAGGCTTTTTGCTTCTCAAGATGTTAATTGAATGAAGTGGAGTAGTGTGGCTTATTGGGCGTCTATTGTGGGTTATTGTGGTTGTTTTTATCAGCGTTTGGGTCTCATTTTGGACAGCAATTTCCCTTTTCTGCAGAGGATCCAT
>NW_024872885.1:0-13024 GCF_018340385.1 Cyprinus carpio
GCCACGTCTTCAACTCTCTTGATGTTCTTAAACTTCTCTGTAACAACTCTGAGTGAACCGCTTCAGACGCTCAGCGCGCGTGGCAGGGAACTGAACGAATCATTCAAACTGATTTTGCGAACCAATTTACTGCTTTGCCAACTGGTTTGATCAAGCTTTTGAACAGAACTGACTCAAAAGAATGAATCATTCACGAATGGGCATCGCTCATTGCCCAGAGAAAAGTAGATGGTGCGTTTGGAATAAACTGAAGCATTTATAACTTATATTTCATTAAGATAAAGTAACGAGAGGAGCGTGGCCCACAGTAACGAAGTAAAAGTACATATTTTTTCCCCAAAAATTTACTTAAGTAAGAGTAAAAGTTCCCATCTTTAAATATACTCCAAAAGTATTAGTTACCCCCCAAAAAATTTACTCAAGTAAATGTAACTTAGTAAATGTAACTCATTACTATCCACCTCTGAGAATGACTTGCTCTGCGAGCCCAGTCTCGGCGCACTTAAGTTAAGGACTCTTAAACCTCTGGGGTCCAAGGTGATTTTGGGGCTCTTGAGATGTTTTGACTTGCCCTGACATTTGTGCTTATTTGAGCTACTTATAAAATACTATTGGCTAACACATAATGTTTTTTTTTGTGTGTGTTTTTTTTCAGCACAAACTGTGCTAAAATAATATGTGAGCAAGATGAATGTACATGTTCGCATTTTTTAGAATATGTGTATATTATGGCAAGCCGTTCAGGAAATAATTATATTTATAATATGAAGTCTGAATATATATGGAAATGAAAGTCTGAATATATAGAATGAAAGTCTGAATATATAGAATGAAAGTCTGAATATATATAGAATGAAAGTCTGAATATACATGGAATGAAAGTCTGAATATATAGAATGAAAGTCTGAATATATAGAATGAAAGTCTGAATATATATAGAATGAAAGTCTGAATATATATAGAATGAAAGTCTGAATATATAGAATGAAAGTCTAAAAATATGTAATGAAAGTCTGAATATATATAGAATGAAAGTCTGGAATATATATAGAATTCAAACGAAAGTCTGAATATATATAGAATAAAAGTCCGAATATATCAAACGAAAGTCTGAATATAAAAAATCTGATGTTATCAGCGCCATCTTGTGTTATTTGTCTACTATTTTTTATTCACATTTTGAGCAATGAGCGAGTCCGCACGAAATTTAGTAGCAGCAATTTTAAGTAACGATCATCTAATTAACACCCTGGCGAATGCGTGTACGGGCCAAAATATTGGACGACATACACAACATCGTTCTACTGATGAAGAAATGTATTAGTTATTTCATCGCGGAAGAGCGAATGTGGTGAACTTCACAGCCCAGGAAGTTCCTGCTTATCAAGCAAACATTACAGACTTTCATTTTATATATATATTCAGATTTCATTTCTATATATTCACACTTTCATTCTATATATTCAGACTTTCATTCCATATATATTCAGACTTAGGCAACGTCATTCCATATATATTCAGACTTTCATTCTATTTATGGTCGTATGCCTCTAGTTTGAGCTCCGTCACGTTATTCTCTATCTTCTATTTTTTTTATTGTTGAAATCTATTTTATACACCATCATTTTCGTTTCTATAACGTGTGAATATATCCTCTATCGTATTCTACAACAAAAACAATCAGAGCGCCTTGTTATCACTAGTTTTATTTTGATTTCCCGAGTCCGCTAGTAGCTTATAGCCCATTAGCATCACCAGCGTGGTTGTTGCTAAAACCCGCGTGCATCGCTAGTACTCTATTCACACACATTACAATTGCTTTACTCACTGTTACTTGCTTTAATGGCGGATGTTTGTCTTCCTTTGAGTGCAGGTGACGACACATTCGAGCTGCATTCGGTGCAGCTCGAGCTGGAGGCCGTGGAGAAGCAGCAGATTCGGGTCCTGGAGCAGAGGGCAGTCCCAGCTGAGAGAGCGGAGAGCCGCGCTGGAAACCTCCCGGGCTGACGCTCACAAGTCCAGGGTAAGTATACAGCGCGCTGCTAACAGTCCCACCACCTCCACCCCGTGTGTTTCTCTGCACAGGGCCGGTGCACCCAGGACGCGATCTGCCCAGATGTCCTTCACGCCGGCGCCGGGACACCACGGACCCTGGGTGCATCCGCAGCGGAGGACGCGAGCCAGGCCCCCGGGCGACGACTTCTCCCCCTCCGGTCTTCGAGATCTCCACACGGAACCGCTTCTCTCCCCTCCGCGAGACGGAACGCGACGCTGTGATCATCGGAGACTCCATCGTCCGACACGTCCGTGCTACGTTAGCCGAAGGTAAAGTGCACACTCACTGTCTCCCTGGTGCTCGTGTTCTCGATGTTTCTGCGCAGATACCCGCGATCCTGAAGGCCGACGAGAGCCCCAGAGCGGTCGTGCTTCACGCCGGGGTTAACGACACCACGCAGCGGCAGACGGAGACGCTGAAGAGGGACTTCAGGAGCCTGATCGGGACGGTTCGCAGCACGACGCCCGCGGGCGACGATCATCGTGTCAGGACCGCTGCCCACGTATCGACGAGGACTCGAAAGGTTCAGTAGACTTTTTGCTTTAAATGAATGGTTATTGTCTTGGTGTAAAGAACAGAAACTGCTCTATGTTAATAATTGAAATCTTTTCTGGGAGCGACCTAGGCTTTTTCGCGCTGATGGCCTGCACCCCCAGCAGAGTCGGAGCAGGACTGCTGTCGGACAACATCTCCAAGACTCTACGCTCCATTTGACTAGTAAGCCAATTCTCAAATAACTGCTATGATGGCTTTTGTTCTACCCACTTAAATAGAAGTACTTGCGCTGTCCAATCTATTAAGACTGTGTCTGTTCCCCCGAATAGTGAGGTCAAAATATAAATTTAATGTAGGATCTAGAAAAAATCTTATCGTGATTAAACCTGAAAAACATAAAAATAAAATGAACAAAAACAATTTTTTAAAGTTTGGGCTCATAAACATTAGATCACTCACACCCAAAGCAGTTATTGTAAATGAAATGATCACAGATAATAGTTTTGATGTACTCTGCTTGACTGAAACCTGGCTAAAACCAAATGATTATATTGGTCTAAATGAGTCTACTCCATCAAACTACTGTTATAAACATGAGCCCCGTCAGACTGGTCGTGGGGGAGGTGTTGCAACAATATATAGTGATATTCTTAGTGTTACCCAGAAAACAGGATACAGGTTTAAATCATTTGAAATACTTATGCTTAATGTTACACTGTCAGATATGCAAAAGAAATCTTTCGTATCTCTTTCTCTGGCTACTGTGTATAGACCACCAGGGCCATATACAGAATTCGCTAAAAGAATTTGGAGATTTCCTCTCAGACCTGTTGGTTACCGCTGATAAAGCGCTAATTTTCGGAGATTTTAACATTCATATTGATAATACAAATGATGCATTAGGACTTGCGTTTACTAACTTATTAAACTGTTTTGGAGTAAAGCAAAATGTCACAGGGCCCACTCATCGTTTTAATCATACGCTAGACTTAATTATATCGCATGGAATCGATATTACTGACATAGATATCGTACCTCAAAGTGATGATGTTACTGACCATTTCCTTGTATCGTGCATTCTGCGTATTAATAATAATAACTATATAGCTTCGCGTTATCGTCCGGGCAAAACTATTGTTCCAGCCACCAAAGACAGATTCGCAAATATCCTGCCTGATTTATCTCAACTGCTCTGTGTACCCATAAATACACATGAACTAGACAAAATGACTGGCAATATGGGCACTATCTTCTCTAATACTTTATAAGCTGTTGCCCCCATCAAATTGAAAAAGGTTAGAGAAAAACGTACTGTGCCATGGTACAACAGTAATACCCACGCTCTCAAGAAAGAAACTCGTAGTCTTGAGCGCAAATGGAGAAAAACTAACTTGGAAGTTTTTTGAATTGGAAGTTTTTAGAATTTATTTAAAGATATGTATGTGCTGTTATAGATGGGATGTAAGAGCTTATAGGGAAGATCATATAAAAAAACTAATAGAAAACAAGGTTTTTATTTAGCACAGTGGCTAGATTAACAAATAACCAGACGCCACCCGATCTAAATATTCCCACACAGTTAAATAGTAATGACTTTATGAATTTCTTCACTGATAAAATAGATAACATCAGAAATACAATAACAAATGTAGATTCTACGGCGTCTAATACTTTAGTTTTATCTATCGCACCCAAAGATAAACTGCAGTGCTTTACAACTATAGGACAGGAAGAGCTAAATAAACTTATCACTGCATCTAAACCAACAACATGTTTATTAGATCCTGTACCCACTAAATTACTGAAAGAGTTGTTACCTGTAGCAGAAAAACCGCTTCTCAATATTATTAACTCGTCGTTATCTTTAGGTCACGTCCCAAAACCATTCAAGCTGGCGGTTATTAAGCCTCTTATTAAGAAACCACAACTAGATCCTAGTGAACTGGCAAATTACAGACCCATTTCAAATCTTCCATTTATGTCTAAAATTTTAGAAAAAGTTGTGTCTGCTCAATTGTGCTCCTACCTGCAAAAAAATGATCTCTATGAAGAATTTCAGTCGGGTTTCAGGCCCCATCATAGCACAGAAACTGCACTTGTTAAAATTACAAATGACTTGCTTCTTGCATCAGACCAAGGCTGCATCTCATTGCTAGTTTTACTTGATCTTAGTGCTGCGTTTGACACCATAGATCACGACATACTCATAGATAGATTACAAAACTATACAGGTATCCAAGGGCAGGCTTTAAGATGGTTTAGATCCTACCTGTCCGATCGCTACCACGTTGTTTATCTAAATGGGGAGTCATCTCATTTATCACCAGTAAAATATCTCTCAAGGATCTGTCCTAGGTCCTCTGCTATTTTCAATATACATGTTGCCCCTTGGTAATATCATTAGAAAATACGGGATTAGTTTCCACTGTTATGCTGATGATACTCAACTATATATCTCAACAAGACCAGGTGAAACTTCTAAATTATCTAAGCTAACAGAGTGTGTTTAAAATGTAAAAGATTGGATGACCAATAATTTTCTCCTATTAAATTCAGATAAGACAGAGATATTACTTATTGGACCAGAAAACATTACACAGAATCTCGTAGATTACAATTTGCAACTAGACGGATGTACTGTTACTTCCTCTACTGTAAAAAATCTGGGTGTTATATTAGACAGTAACTTGTCTTTTGAAAATCATATTTCCCATGTTACAAAAACAGCATTCTTCCATCTTAGAAACATTGCCAAGCTACGAAACATGTTACCTGTTCCTGATGCAGAAAAGCTAGTTCATGCATTCATGACCTCTAGACTGGACTATTGTAATGCACTGCTAGGTGGTTGTCCTGCATCCTCAATAAACAAGCTACAGGTAGTCCAAAATGCAGCGGCTAGAGTCCTTACCAGGTCAAGAAAATATGATCATATTACCCCAATACTACAGTCTCTGCACTGGCTACCTATTAAGTTCCGTATCAGTTACAAAATATTATTACTTACTTATAAGGCCCTTAATGGCTTAGCTCCTGCGTACCTAACTAGTCTTCTACCACGCTACAACCCATCACGATCCCTAAGGTCACAAAACGCTGGACTTTTGATAGTACCTAAGATAGCAAAGTCCACTAAAGGAGGTAGAGCTTTTTCGCATTTGGCTCCCAAACTCTGGAATAGCCTTCCTGATAATGTTCGGGGTTCAGACACACTCTCTCTGTTTAAATCTAGATTAAAAACACACCTCTTTGGCCAAGCATTCAAATAATGCATCTCATAATTTGGACTGCAGTTATATCTGATCAAATGTGCATTATTATTCTTTAGCTTGGGTTAAACGAATTAATTTTACTTGGCTGGAACAGCAGCTACGCTAAATTATGTCTCTATTTGTTTCTCTGCTTTGCCACGGGATTTACATCCCGTGGTAACTAGGATTTACACAAGCTCCAGTCTGGATCCAGAACACCTGAGAAGAGATGATGCCAGCCCCTCAGGTGACCTCAGATGATGCTAACCCAGAGACAACATACAGAACTACCCACATTTTGCTATAAGTTGGATTGCATAATTGCTGTTAATAGTGTTAATCGTCTGTTTGTTTACGTCTTTTTATTGATTTTTCTGACTGATAAGCTACTACTAAATATTGTAGAAACTTAATTTTCTGTAAAGTTGCTTTGTAATGATTTGTATCGTAAAAAGCGCTATACAAATAAACTTGAATTGAATTTAATTGAATTGAATATATATTCAGACTTTCATTCTTTATATATTCACACTTTCATTCTATATATATTCAGACTTTCATTCTATATATATTCAGACTTTCGTTCTATATATATTCACACTTTCATTCTATATATTCAGACTTTCATTCCATATATATTCAGACTTTCGTTCCATATATATTCAGACTTTCGTTCTATATATATTCAGAATTTCATTCCATATATATTCAGACTTTCGTTCCATATATATTCAGACTTTCATTCTATATATATTCAGACATTCGTTCCATATATATTCAGACTTTCGTTCCATATATATTCAGACTTTCGTTCTATATATATTCAGACTTTCGTTCCATATATATTCAGACTTTCGTTCCATATATATTCAGACTTTCGTTCCATATATATTCAGACTTTCGTTCCATATATATTCAGACTTTCATTCTATATATATTCAGACTTTCGTTCTATATATATTCAGACTTTCATTCTATATATATTCATACTTTCATTCTATATATATTTAGACTTTCGTTCTATATATATTCAGACTTTCGTTCTATATATATATTCAGACTTTCGTTCTATATATTCAGACTTTCATTCCATATATATTCAGACTTTCATTCTATATATATTCAGACCTTCATTTTATATATTCAGACATTCGTTTTATATATTCAGACTTTCATTCTATATATATTCAGACCTTCATTTTATATATTCAGACATTCATTTTATATATTAAGACTTTCATTCTATATATATTCAGACTTTCATTCCATATATTCAGACATTTGTTTTATATATTAAGACTTTCATTCTATATATATTTCAGACTTTCATTCTATATATTCAGACTTCATATTATAAATATAATTTTTTCCTGAACGGCTTGCCATAATATATATATATATATATATATATATATATATATATATATATATATATATATGTATATATATATATATATATTGCGTGGTTAGTAAGTTTTGGGAAAAGATTTAGCTGAAATAAAGCCGTAAAAACCCATACTGAATCATTCTGAATAAGTCTTTTGAGTAATCGATCTTGTAGGCTATTTACTTCAAAATTATGTGAAAATCATTCTGCTCACTCGTTCACAGAAAACAATATATTGATTTAAATTTTTAAAGACAATATTTTATTAACAACACAGTATAATTAAATTCACAACATAATGAAGGTCAAAGACACATTATTGAGCACACTGATCTAACAACTGAGATGTGAACAGACTTTGAGTCATTCCTGAAAACAGATTATGTTCAACAAGTGAAACTAGTAAACCATGCCTGATATTAAAGTGTTTGCTGTTTCTTTCCATGGATTCAAGAAAAAATAACTGTCATCAGTAGTCAAGGAGCTTGTTTTACCATAGAATATCAGTGTGGTTGAACATCTGATGTTGGTACAGCGCTCTCAGAGGAAAAAAGTTTGAAGAGACTCAAGTGAAAGTCAGCAGGTTTCATCTGTGGTGCAGGTATCTGATTCTGATCACAAAAAAAAAAAAAAAAAAAACATCTGTGAGCATGTTAATATCAGTGTATATATATATATATATAGTGTGATTTTTGTAGTCATACACCCACGCATGCTTAGTATTGCTTAGTATTTTTTTTTTAAAAATGACATTTTATACCAGAGAAACTAATTATTATTGTTATAGAACGTTAAACATCTATAGAAATATATTTATAAAATATATTTGCGAACAGAGTATTAATAATAAACATGGTCTGAACATTTTTAGAGTGTAGCATTCATCATGGAACTCATATTACTTTTATATCATATTATTTTATATTATATAGAGCATGAAAACATCATCTCGCTTTAAGAAATTTAGATACAATGAAGTGCCTGTCATATTCAAAATCACTCCATTTCACTCCATTTCCAACATTTTATTCAGAGATAAACATAGTCACACATTTAGCAAATGTGTTCAAGTTTATTCCACAATAACACTTAAACTAATGCAACACATTACAAGTGCATTACCACCACCTATGGCATTTCCGGCACATTGTCACTCTATCTACAGTCTCAATTAGGAGTGTCAATGGTCCACTTGAGAGATAGGTGGCAGTAATGCAATTATAAGAAGAAGATGATGCCTCAGGCGCCTGCTGCGGTGAAGCGCATTGACAAGAGTTCTAACAGTTTGGATATTGCATGAATCAAGAGGTAAAAAAAAACGACATAAATATTGTTCAGTTTCTTGCACAGACCGATCATTTTGTGTCTTTACAGATCAATGTATCGTCACAAGCTGCAGGGTTTAATTTGGATTTTTCTGTGCATGTTTTTTTTTTTATTCTCATAGATTGTGTTATCATTGCCATGTATAGTACAACTGAGAGACTGCAACGGCTGAAGCTAAAAATCATAATTTTTGTTCCACTGAAGAAACAAAGTCACCTACATCTTGAATGTCCTGGGGGTAAGTAGATAAACATCAAATTTTCATTTTTGGGTGAACTATCCCTTTAAAGAACATGAGCCAAGCACGGCTGAGGAGTGCATATATAACTATTTCTACCCTCGGGGTGAAATAGGTAGATCAAATAGGGCAGGGACTAAATATAGAATCTAGCAAAGAGGACGGCAACAACCACCTGGGGGCCACACAATCATGAGTCAAACTGAGTCCCAAGCCCAGCTGAGGACTACAGATATAACCATTTTTACCCTTGGGGAGAAATAGGCAGAATAAATAGACACAATCTAAATTTATAGAATCTGGCAAATGTTGACAGTGACGACCAGCCGATGGCCGCAAAAATCTCAATTATAGAAATTACGCTGGAGCACGCCCAGGATGAGGCCATTCCTCTGTTGGAGTAGGCCCTCGCCCCATAGGGAATTGCAAGCCTCCTGAGGCATAAGCCAAGGCTATAGCATCTACTATCCAGTGGGAAAGTCTCTGCTTCGTAACCACCAGCCCTTTACAGCAGCCTCCATAGCTACTCTGATTGTCTGAAAAGACCAGAGCGTTCAACACACACTCTAACAGCCCTAACCAGGCAGAGTGGACTGGGACCCTGCTCACCGTCTCCAGCTGGGAGGGCTATAAGGCTAATAACCTGGCCTCTGAACGGAGTTGAGAGCACCTTAGGTACAAAACTTTGTCTTGAGAACTACCTTACAGTTGTCAGGTCCAAATTCCAGACAGGTAGCACTCGTTGACAGTGCCTGCAAGTCACCTACTCACTTGACTGATGCTAATGCCAAAAGGAGGGCAGTCTCAAGTGACATGGGCCGCATGTCGGCCGAATGGAGCGGCTCAAATGGAGAGCCCCGTAGGGCCCTCAATACTATGGACAAGTCCCAGGTCGGCATGGTCTGAGAATAAGGAGGATTCAGTCTCCGGTTGCCCTTCAAGAACTTAACGACCAAGTCATTTTTGCTGTTTGACTTGCCAGCCGCGAGGGAATGATTCGCTGCGATAGCTGCCACATAAACTTTGAGCATGGAATGGGCACGTCCGTTGTCCACCAACTCTCAAAAAAAAAGTCAACACGTGGGACACGTCACAATAAACTGGGACCAGGCTTTGTGCTGTACACACTGTATAGACGGGGGAAGGCATACAGGCAAGAGCTGGGCCAATCGTGAGCCAGTGCATCTCGCTGTATGGAGAAATAAATCAGGCAGTGAGAGTTGTCTTCTAAGGTGAAGAGGTCGACCTCTGCCCTCCTGAAGACAGACCAGATTTCCCGAACCATCTTGAGGATGTAATGTCCATTCTCCTGGAGCTTCATTGCCTCTGAAACAGCATGTCTGCACCTAGTTTCAGACTGCCTGGCACATGAACCGCTCTGATTGAGAAGAATTTGCTCTGTGAAAAGTAGGAGGCATTGAGCCATCCTGTAAAGGGAACGTGACCTAAGACCACCTGTCTGGGAGACAAATGACCCTTGTGCGGGTTGATTTTCAACCAGAGTCACTCCAGATGGCTGAGCAGCAGCGATCTGTGTGCGATTAGTTCCCTTTCTGATCTGGCTAAAACCAGCCAGTCTTGGAGGTGATTGAGGATGCATATTCCAATCTGTCTCAGAGGGGAAAGAGCTGCATCGATGCACTTCGTAAAAGTGTGAGGGGCCAGAGACAGTCCACATGGTAGGACTGTGTACTGATAGGCCGCTCCCTCATACTCATTGTGAATCTCAAGAACGGTCTGTGGCAGGGGGTTATGTGGATGTGAAAGTATGCATCTTTCAGATCCACTCTCAGAAACCAGTCCTTGTGACAAACCTGTGCGAGGATCTGTTTCAAAGTTAACATCCTGAATGGCTGTCTCATAAGAGAGCGTTTCAGAAGTGTGAGATCTAGAATAGGTCTGAGCCCACCATCCTTCTTCAGCATGAGAAAGTAGCGGCTGAAAAAACCTGACTCGCTGTTCGCTAGAGGTACTGTTTCCACGGCACCTTTTTCAAGCAATGTTTGTATTTCATGTTCGAAGAACATGAGCTTCGTTGTCCCATACCAAAGTGTGAATAATACCTCTGAAACGAAGTGGCTTGCAACTGAACTGGAGCGAGTATTCTCAGTTTATCGTGATTAGAACCCAACTTGAAATCGGGTGGCAAGAGGTTCTAATTTTATGAATGGAAGTTTGCTGTATAAGGGCGGGGAACTTGCATTCGTGAGAGTGACGGGAGAAGAAATGCTCTTTTGAGTAAGTGGGTCCTCTATCACAATGGTTAAGTGCTCGGGTACACGCTGAACTTGCAGGACGTGCCCAGTCTGGAAAAAGTCTCCATCGGTCAGATGTGTGTGGAGGAATGGAGAATGAGCGCAAGCTATCTTCAAGGAAGTTCCGGCAAAGGTGAGAACTGACCGCTCTCTCCTCTTCCTCTCTGCATACAGATCAGGACGGTTTCTGTGGCTCAGGGTCCAGCACTACACAGGGGCGGGGCCCTTGGCGCTTTGGAAACAGATACCGTTTAGCTGCCCTGGGGCGCTGCTCAACCCCAGCCTCAGACTTCTGCCAAGGCGGTGCTGATTTAGCAGGCTGCAGAGTGAATGGTCTTCTGGCAGCTTGTAGTCGCAGCGCTAGAGTGCTTGGGCAGGAAATGACGGAGTGCTTGCGACGTCTTCTGCGATTCAGTGAAACGCTCCACAAATCAATCCTAGGCGGGGCCAAACAGTCCCTTCAGCGAGACCGGTGAGTTGAGGAAGGCCAGTTTCTCAGCATCCCTGATCTCAGTAAGATTCAGCCATAGGTGGCACTCCAGCACCACCAGATTGGCCATGGTCTTGCCGATCACCTGATACATTGCTTTTGTGGCGTTTGGTTTCGTGGCATTGCTTTCGTGGCACGTCTTGATAGCCTTGTAATCCTCTCCAGACTCATCCATAGATCAGAGAAGTTTGGCCTGAAATACCTGGTGAACAGCCATTGTATGCAACTCAGTGCATACACTCTATTGGCAAGGCTGATGTAGTCCTGCAGGGCTTGGATGAGTGCACTGCGTGGGCTTTTTAGACCAAGGGCAGACTGTGGGCACAGGTGAGCGGTGACTGCCTCTTCCAGAGGGGCTAGTCTGCTGTGTCCTCTAACTTCAGCACCATCAATGGTGGAGAGAGCAGCTGAAGTGGAGGAATTAACACAGGCCGAATAAGGGGCAGGCCACGTCTTTGTGAGTTATTCATGAACTGCCGGCTAGAACAGAGCGGGCTGCTGGCGAGGGGATTGCTGATGGCGTCCTTTCAGGAACCACCCGTCGAGAAGGCCATGGGCGGTCTCAACCAGGGCCGACCACTCTAAGCCGAGATCCTCACCTGCCTTAGTGAGAACTTAGGTAATTTCGGTGTATGTGGTTGGACGTGGTGAGTGAGAGAAAGGAGCTTCAGGCTCTTCGCTGGAACATGGCCATTCCTCTGTATCAGACACCTCAAGGACATTGAGTTGTCGACGGCAATCTCTTCCTCCGAAGCACCGA
This sequence comes from Cyprinus carpio, assembly GCF_018340385.1. NCBI lineage: Eukaryota > Metazoa > Chordata > Actinopteri > Cypriniformes > Cyprinidae > Cyprinus > Cyprinus carpio. Next base: position 12,259 of record NW_024872885.1, read on the forward strand.
AGGAAATCAAGCCGCACACAGCAGATGAGGGGCACTGATCCTCCTGAGTAAAAAAAATTGCTACTCGAGATGGTGTGGAGAGAGAGGAGCTGGTCCACTGTATCTTTGCTCTCAGCATAGAGAGGAAACGGGAGAGCAAAGTGGGGAGTACCACCTTCATTAAAGAAGGAGATCCGCGAGCGAAGACTGGCAAGGCTCATGCTCTCCCAGTGAGACCCCAGTAAGTGCAGCCTCTGTGTGGGTGATGCCCAGGCAGGCGACATGCTCACTGTGATGGTCACACTGTGCCACACTTGCAGTGCGACATTTAAAACAACACGCACAGGAAATTTGCTCAGAAAATTTGCTGTTTTAAGCCAGATGGCTGCAGGGGAAGTGTGTCTGGTGGGCTAGAGCGCCATTGGTTTGTGCAGCTACACAAACGTGAACAAGTAAGGCTTAGGTATCAGTGTAAACAGGAGTTTCCCCATACACAACGTGAGAGAACAAGGTATCTCGTTTTTTTATTATTAAGCACCGATATTTGTCACAGTTGATTTTGAAAAGATAAAGATAACCACTTTAACACTATAAAAATCTAAATCTGAAAAAGGGGGAAAGGTGCCAATAAAATGTTTATATTTTGTTTATATATATGTTATATTTTTATTTTTGAGTCCAAAGTAACAGATGGAAGATTAATCACAATAATTTCTTCCATAACGCAAATTGCTATTAAGCATCATGATTATTGACTTTTTATTATTACATAGCTGAATATTTCTGA